>NC_056728.1:295224620-295372120 GCF_019279795.1 Protopterus annectens
ACATTAAAATGATAGGTAGGTACTTATGTAATTTGATAGTTTTTTTCATGACTGAGCTAAAGACAGAAACCATTTCCTTCTGTTTTTGACAAACAAATTTGAGAAACCTTTATACAAATCAGAACACCAGTGCACTTTGAATATGAAGGATGCTAAACATATCACGATTAAAAAAATGAATGGTCAATAAGCAAATGATGGTTAGTTTTTTTCTTAAACAAATGTATGTGAGCACCCCACAAAAAAAAAGCAGGACAAAAGTTATATGACAGTGCAAAAGTTATGTGCCACAAAACAACTTGCAGAATAATCTGAATCAGAACTTTATTTACAGATTCTTTACTGTTTTTACTTTATTGAGGAAAAAATAGAAATAAGTTCACACATTTTACGCTGCTTCCTTTTTTTATACAGAAAGACTGCTGTGCTCATGGATGGCCTCCATAATAAGAATTAAAAGGAACATAAAGAAATGCTAGTAAATGCTACTGACAGCTATGCAATTTAGAGACAGAACAAGAAATCTACTAGTACCTTTTCTATTTCATGCACTTGAAAATAACACATGCAGAGGTGTGGTCAAGCTGGAGAGCTGTTAGCAGCATTGACATTTTGCTATGCTTATTTTGATTTATTACGACAGGATTTTTTTTCAGAAAATTCAGCTTAGTCTTTTTTACTGGAAAATTAATATTTAAGCAGTTATCTATAAGATTTTTACAGAAAAATCTAGTTAGTGGATTTTTTGTTACTTTTTTCCTGTCAGAATAACTTAGGAGGGTGGTCTAATGGTTAAGGTGTTTGCCTCACAAACACAATGTGCAGAGTTTGAGTCTCACAAGGGCAATTAGCCTACTTCTAATCTATGAACCTATGATTGCTACAATTAGGTACTTGAAAGGAACTACACCATAATTTATAATGAAAAAAAGAACTGCAGTGTATAGTATCCAGGATGTTGCATAACAAATAGATAAATTGGAGATGAAAATGGACACTACTAAAGGAGAAAATAAGAAGTAGATAGATCTATTGAATGAGGTGATTAAGCAACAGTCATAGCAAATAACAACTGAAGAAGCAGTAAATGATGTGGATGGGAGAGTGGCTGAAAATGAGAAGCACATTGAATTTATTCTCAAACAGAATTCTGAACTTATAGAAAAAATAGAAGCTCTTGAAAGTAGGTCAAGAAGAAATAACATAAGAATCTATGAATACCAGATAAGGAAGAAGGAGACAACATGATTTTATTTTTAAATAACTGGCTCACTAAGTCTCTAAACTTACCTGAAGCTCTGTCATCTGACATTGAGAGACCACTAGGCTTGCCACCTACCCAGTATTTTTCTGGACCATCTGGAAATCAGAATGATTCTCCGTTAGTTCTGAAAACACTACATAAACATTAGCATTCTGTTTGGAAGTGTGGACAGAATAATGGACTTTAAGCAAACTCTGTCCATTTTTAACAAAAAGCATTGGTAAAGCAATGCAGTAGAGTCCAACATACTCTAAAACAGCAAAAAAAAAAAAAAAGAGTAATGCATATTAGTCATGTGCATAAAAATGTATTAAAAGGGATGTTCTGCCCTAATGACATGTGTGTTTATGTCATAAAACGTGCATGGATATGAGTGGAGATGGTTTGGATCTGAAAGGAGTTACAGGCAGTGCAGGGGGCATGGCTTCAGTCTGTTTTTCTGCATTGCAAGAGATGGCAACCTTAGAGACCATATAGATTTTTCTCAAACACTTCATTGAAAAACAATCCACCTTCTCCTAGATCAATTATAGTTAAATTCATGTAAAATCAAGATAAAGACAGTCCTGTAAACAGCCTGGGCTAACTCACCTATAAAAATAAGAGACAACTTCATAAGGTTTGATAATGACTATTCCCCTTCTATTATGACTAAAAGAAAGTTGTGCACTCTCTTATTAAAAAACTTAAAGAAAGTAAACACCAAAGTGCAGCTTGTATTCCCAGCTTAAATAATGATTTTTTTTAAACTGAGGGACAATAAAAATCAACACCTTAAATGATGCAGTGGAGTTTGTGCAAGAGAAGAAACAATTGGACAAGACTGAAGATATGGATTGGACAGTGACTTTGAAAGAAAATCAAAGTAAAAAAAACACCTAGAGACAAATGTATGAACTTATTTTGGACAAGTTGTAAGTTCTTAGAATACTCTTGTTCTCATTAACTTCTAAATAAGAGTGTCATTTGAATCAAGGTAAAAGCTTTTCTATTTGATCTTATAGATAATGTTTTAATACAAAGTTACTTATTAAATCTGATCTTTATAACGGTTGTTGTTGAATAACATGACCAAACACCAGGAAGCTAGTCCCTCTGAGGTTAGTATTATTCATATTCAAATAACAACTTAAAGTGTCTCATTACTTTATAGTGTAATTAAATGGTATAACATAGAAGTTCTTTATTAATAATAAGTAAATATTAGATATTTAGAGAAGGGCAAACTCTGTAACAGTGATATTTTAATGCTGTGTGATATGTCTAGTGTAAAACAATGTATTTTTCTCTCTCCCCTACTAAACATTTAGTTGTTTAAAAAGTATATGGCATATATAGAATAGTAAACCTGAGTGATTCTGATGTTAAATGAAAGGTATACTTTTTTCATGAAACAACTTTACAGTTAATTTTTCATGTAAAAGTGCATTTAAAATGGCTTTCTATACTGTAGAACTGTATGACTGTAGCTTACTTTGTGCATTCAGGAGTGTTTTATAAGTTTAAAAGTGAAGCTAAACATTATTTTTCCCACCTGAAGCATATTTAAATGTTTTTTGAGCTTAGGAATGAGTCTTGAGCTGTTTCTCACTCACAGAAGCCCCATAGTGATGTCATAGACTTGCTGTAGTTTCAGGAAGAACTCTTTGACCTTTAAACATCCTGTGAAACAGGAAATACTTCTACAAGGTTATCAAGGCAGAAAAGAAGATTAAAGTGAACAAGGTGAAATTTATATATACAGTTTTAATGTTAATATGTTTTTTATGAAAGATTATTAGATCTAAATTAAATTCATATAAAACTTTAATTTTTAGTAAAGAATGAGGTAAATGTGTATTTAATGGTATGGGAATGCATGTTTGAATATATTTGAACTGCACTGACTTTGCTGTACTTGTCTTGTCAGTTAAGATGGATTCTCAAAAGCCTGCATGGAGTGCAAGATGAGTGCAGTACCTCCCGCAGGCAATATGTTTGCTGTGCAATCCAGGAACAGCCGGCAGGGGCGTGCATGAGAGCTCCGGCACTAATCTTGCATGGACTAAGCCCTGGTATGCAAATCACCTCATCTGCAGGAGAAATCCATGCAAATGAGGTGATTTTGCAATCCAGGAAGCTTGTAATAGTCCTTGCAAGGCAAGTGCAATCTGCAGAAATGTACTTGGTTACTAACCGACTACATGTGTGCAAATTCCAAAACGGAGTTATAACAGCTCCAAATAAAGGCTGCATATTATTGAGGAAGCAAGCCAATGTCCAAGTAGAAGGCTATTGGCATTACAAAATGTAAAAGAAAAAAGTAAACAACATTTAATTATATCATCGTATTAAATTTACTTACCATTTTTCTATTACAGAAATTGACTACTTAGACGTCAAGCTTAACAAGGATACTGTAAAAGGTTTTTATTTTTCATCTATCTTTAGAAAATCTACCTATTGTAATTCCTTTCTTCACTTCACAAGCTCTCACCCATTCAAACAAAAATGGTCAATAATTAAAGGGCAACTCATTAGAGCAGCAAGGATGTATTCCTTTGACACAACTTTTTATAGAGAATGTCAACTTTTGAAAAACATGTTTCTCAACCGTAGTTATCCTTTAGCACTCATTGATGAGATGATCCAAGAAGTTGGACTAAAACGATCTAATGGAATTTATACACCATTACTTGTTAAAGATATGTACAATATTATAGGTGACTTCACTAGTCTCACCTCTGATACTTCTATTTCAAACAATATAGACAACCAGAATTGTCTTAATATTCCCCTTGTCAAACAACTTATTACTAGTTTTATTACCACCTTTAACACCAACTCTTACCAGATTAGACATATAGTCTTTAAAAACTGGTATTTCATTAGGAACAATTTACAACTCTCAGAAAAACTAGGACAAAACCCTGTTGTAGTATATAAGAAAGGTAATAATCTCAAAATGCTTCTTGAAAGAAACAAAGAAACTGATTTTAATTCAAGACAAAAGGGGACATTTACTTGTGGTTCCTGCAACTACTGTAAATATCTGAGAACATCAAATTCTTTTTCTATTAGAAATAAAAAATATTACATCAACTATAAACTTAATTGTGAGACTAAATCCATCATTTACTTAGCTACATGTGACTGTTGTCCAGCCTTTTACGTAGGGAAAACAGATCGTAAACTACGTGAAAGGCTGTATGAACACATTTATGCTATTAAGAAAAATAAAGGTGACAATGCCTTGGCAAAACATATTTTTAACAACCCTGGTCACAGCTTCCATTTTCTAGCTATAGACCATGTACCTTATACTATTAGAGGAGGTCCTTTTTCACTACTCTTAGAAGCCTGTGAACTAGAATGGCAATTAACACTAGATGCGTTCAGTACACCTGGGTTGAATGAAAATTGCAACATTAATTGTATATTAAAACTAAGGAGTACTCTGAGGTAAAACATCCCTATTAGTTAACATATGGTCCTAAAACTTTGTTGGTGACACAATTTCTAAATGCTCATAATGTACATAATTATAATTATCATAAGAATTTAAAAAAAAGTTTTTTAAAAGAAAAATTTTTAAAAGAAAATTGTTTATACCCGAGATTGTTGTGTAACATCATGGTATCATTAATTAATACTTTTTTCTTATAAAAAATATTTTTTGAATATATTTTTCAAATATATTTTTTATATATTAATTAAATAATTGGAGTGTATGGTTAATTTAACCATTAATAGCCTTGATTAACTTGTACACGAACCTTGGATTTCTTTTAGAAAATGTGCAGTAGCATAGCTGGCATATTATAACACATTATATTAAAGCAGTAATTGATTATTCATACAAGTATTAACTTGTTGAATGAACTGTTCTTATTATATATATATTTTTTAACATAATATTGATGTATAAGCTTGTTTTCACATGCATTCCATAATTGCACTAATTTATTGTAGTTAGCGAATGCATATGATTATTTGTGACTTGAAGTGAAGTGTTTCAAAGTATTCACGTCACTTGCAGGTTTAAATGTTTGGCGTTTTCTTTGTGTCTGTTTCTCTGAAGAAGCTACTGTTGAACAGTAGTGAAAACGTATGTTGTTTTAAAAAATCAATAAATTTGTGTTTAGAATATCGCTATCGCTACCAGCTTGTTTTATCTCCATCTGGGCTAGTGACGGATTTACCTGGCACTTTTTTCTTTTTTTGCAGTTTTGTACTTCACCAGTTTGGTGCAATAGACTGCACACACATATACATTAAAGCACCACCAGGTGAGCAGGGTAGGGTCTACATCAACCATAAGGGCTTCCCCTCCATCAACTGCCAGGTCGTGTGCGATGCCCAGGGCATAATAATGAATGTGTGTGCTGGTTGCCCTGGAAGTTACCATGATTACCACATCTGGCATCTGACACAACTGTACCAGACATTTGCCAATGGGGACATCCCACACGGTCACCTAGTGGGGGATGCTGGATATGCACTGGAGCCATGGCTGATGACACCCATCAGAAATGCACACACACCTGAACAAGAACACTATAATAAGGCACACACACAAACATGAATCATAATAGAGTGTGTGTTTGGGATGCTCAAGTCACAGTTCCGGTGCCTGGATACAATCGGTGGAGCCTTGCAGTACTCACCAACTACATGTACCCAAATTGCCCTTGTATGTCCCATGCTGCACAATATGATCCTGCAGAAACAGCTGCAGCAGGAACAGCATGGGGCAGGGCCACACAGCCCCCCACCAGTGCCAAGGCCTACACAGGCGCAGAGTGATCCAGAGGAGGAACTACCTGAGCCTGCCCCAGTAGGCAGAAGGAGGTGTGCCCAGTATGCCCTGGCCTTGGCAAAGAGGCAATGCATAGCACATGCACTGACACAGTAGGGGACCCAGGGAATGACACCACTCTCTGACTCACACATACAGTAAAAGTGATGCCAAATATGACACTACCTCTGCTCAACCATGTATAGGGAGTGTACTATGTGCATCTGACATAGGCATCCCTGCAGCACCACCACCCTCAAGACTGGGACACCCACAAGGTAAGTGACCCACACATGCCAGTTGGGGAGGGCACACACCCAACAACAGTCACAGCCAGCAGGATAGGTATAGACAAATACAAACAAATGCAGTATTATGGCCTCTGAATGAGCCCCATGGATAACCCCTACCCCAGTCCTACACAGACAGACTACAGCAGGCCAGCCAGTCGGATGTATGTTTGAAGGATAGGAAGTCAGAAACTAATATGTAAGTAGTTAAAGCTAAGATCTGTAGTACACTGGTATGCCTTTAGCGAGCACAATGGGTAAGACTACAGACTGAAATGGTGTACCCGACATACCAGTACAGTTTTAGCACATGTGTAAAAGTGTAAGGTGTGCCCCACCATCCTATGTACACTTATAGTAACAGTCAGGTGTGCCCCCCCATCCTTTGTAGAAATGTAGAAGCAGTCAGGTGTCCCCCCTGCTATGCGGAAATGTGGCAACAGTAAATGCCAAATGACCGATGTATACCCTGCAGACACAGCTCTGTCGGTGTACATCACAAAGGTCAGCACCGCAGTACAAACTACCTGGACATGATCCACACATGCAATATAGATGGCCATACTGGGCATGCTCACACACTTAAACACATGATGGCCATGTCAGCAAACACCAGTGGACTAGACATATCTGGCAGTTGCAGATCTTAGTGCAGACACATGTCAGCATGCACCACTCCTGCCTTGCACACACAGTGGATAGGAATACAGACATATATGTAAGGACAAAACACTATAATATGCCAAAGGTAGATGGACATAGATGTGGTGAAGAGGGTGACCATGACAAGGAGCCATCTGGGCCTGTCCCACCGAGCACACAGTCAAAGGGCCCCAAACACATGAGGTGCAGGTGTCACTCAATGCAGATAATAGCCACCAGTATCTGTCAGCATGATGGCATGTTGCATGTGCCAGCTATGCAACATGACTGTACAAGGAAATAGTCACCTAGTAGCTATATACACCTACCTGTGGCATATGACCCCATGTGTACCCGCATGTGGCATGTCAACCCCTACATGAATGGGTTACGGCCCATACACACACTGCCCTCCCAATAGCAGTATCATGACAGGCCTGCTGAGGTCATCCAATGTGAAATACACCTGTGGGAGAGCTGTAGCTCAGTCATCCCCATGGCGTGTCCCATAACTGTATACTGCAGTACAGATAAACTAGTTAGGTAGTAGTCCTAACCCCAGACATGGCAACTGTGTGAGGGTGTGTTTGGGTGTGTGTCTCTCGATCTCTGACTGTGTAGAGAGAAATGTTTTGTAGGCTACTCTCACTCCGTACAGTTCATATACACAACTTTGGCAAGGCTGCTGATATCATTCACCTAGAAATACACCTCTGGGGTAATCATAGCCAAGTAATTTCTGTAGTGCATCCTGTAACTGCGTACTGCTGTAGTGTGATAAAGTAGTTAGGTAGGTGTTCTAACCCCAGACCTGGCAACTGTGTGTGTGTGTGCGTGTGTGTGTGTCTGACTGAGTAGAGAGCAATGCTTTTTAGCCCACCACACCCCGTGCAATACATATACTCAACTTTGGCAAGGCTTCTGATGTAACTCACCTAGAAATACACCTCTGGGGAAATCATAGCCCAGTAATCTCTGTAGCACATCCTGTAACTGTGTACTGCTGTAGTGTGATAAAGTAGTTAGGTAGGTGTTCTAACCCCAGCCCTGGCAACTGTGTGTGTGTGTGTGTGTGTGTGTGTGTGTGTGTGTGTGTGTATGTATATGTGTGTGTGTGTCTGACTGAGTAGAGAGCAATGCCTTTTAGCCCACCACACCCCATACAATACATATACTCAATTTTGGCAAAGCTGCTGATATCACTCACCTAGAAATACACCTCTGGGGAAATCATAGCCCAGTAATCTCTGTAGTGTGTCCTGTAACTGCATACTGCTGTAGTGTGATTTAGAATTGTGGTAGGGTTCCGTCACCACCCATGGCAGTTTTGGATGTTTTGTGTGTGGTCCAATGTTTGTGTATGGAGGAATGCATCATAGGCTACTCACTCGCAGTACATTTCAAATGCCCTACTTTTGCAATCTCGCTGTCATTCATTGTGAAATACAACTTTGTGGAGCAAGGTCTGTAGTAATTCCTGTGGTGCAACCTATAACTGCTCCATGCTGAAGTGTGATATAGGCCTTGGTCAGGGGTTTAATACCCACACATGTCAGTTGTGGATGTTTTGTGTATGTCTCACTGTCTGAGTAGGGAGCGATACCTTTTAGGCTAGTCGCTCGCAGTACAGTTGAAATGGCCCTCTGTGGTAATCCTGCTGATGTCAATTAATGTGAAATACACCTTTGGGGAAGAAGTAATTCAGTAATGTCCGTGGCGCTTACTATAACTGCATAGTGCTGCAGTGCAATAAACTAGTTAGGTAGGGGTTCAACTCCCAGACATGACAGGTGTGTGTGTGTGTGTGTGTGTGTGTGTGTGTGTGTGTGTGTGTGTGTGTGTGTGTGTATTTGTAACTCAGATCCTGTGTAGAAGTGGTAGGGAGTGTGGGCGATGTGGAGGGGGTTTTGCTTATTCCTTTTATGGTGGCGCTACTATATATCACAATGTCAACCATACAGAGATAACAGATGTAAATTAGCTGAGAGGCTGGGGTGCAAAGCCATACCCATACATATGACATCAAGGCCAGCCACATGTTTGGCTGTGGGGGAGGGTTGCCTATTCGTACAAGATGTATAGTGTGTTGGGCCTCTCAGCCCCATTAACTGTGCATGTGGACATATGTGTATTTGTAAATCTGCCATTGCTATCTACAGATGTATGGCCATATATACCTATATAGATTAATATATCTGCTAATATATGTATAACCATGTCCGTATACATCTACACAGATATATATATCTGTGTACACATATGTAACGTGCTTGTGTATATGAAGACATATAGGTGCAGACACATATATGTGTTGATTTAGGCACATGCATTATATATGTGCATATATATTGATAGATATGCATATAGTTTTAGATAGTAATATATATATATATATATATATATATATATATATATATATATATATATACACATATCTGGATATGTTGTATCTGTTTAGATATTAGTATAGGTGCACACACATACATCTAGATAATGGTATACTTTCTCTGTACTGTTGCATGACTGGACTGGATGGTATGTTTCTGAAAGCATCAAATCTCTTTGTATCTGTCATGGCTTAGTGGGAAATCACTTTGTCTATGGTGGGCAGGATCCTTGGGTTGAGCCTTGCTAGAGCTGTCTTTTTTGTTGCTGGGCAGAACATGGCCAGTTGGATACACAATAATTAAGGCACTTTAAAGCAGTTGTACGCATGTTTGCGCGGAGTTAAGCAATGCCTACATAGGTTAAGCAATTCAGCAGCTAACTCAGGGGGCACCAGGTCTGATGCGAGGCAATGATTACACATGACAGTTAGGTGAGTTGCCATTCCATTTTGCAGTTCATGTAGTACACTGCCCAGGATGTCATCTGGTCCTATGGATGCTGTATTCTTAGCTGTGGGTAGTGCGCTTCCTGCCTGTGTGGCCATGATTACTGGGCAATGGAACCCTTTTCATATTGACATGGGGACATTTGGGGGTGAGAGGGGTAAATGTGGCACTAAATCAATTTGCCAGGATATTGGCACATTCCGTGTGAGCAGTCTATGTAATGCCATTCTGTTGCAGCTCAGAGCAATTCTGAGCACTGCCAGTTTGAATTCGGACATAACTGTAGAATGCTGTGTGGTTGCCTGTGCAATCTGTGTCGATTATAGTTACATAACCTGTTTTGGAGTAGTCCATGAGGGATCTGTATGTCTTACTGGGGCTAGTAAGGGAGTTGTTGGCATCCTTGGATTAAACGTTTGTCTTCAACAGTGTCTACTGTCTGTTGCATACTCTGTAAATGACAGGAGACCACCAGACTGGCTTGAATATTTGGGAGGTGAGCATCATGGTTCTATGAGGGATATCTGGAATTATGCACAAGTGGCTGTGCTCATACAGTGCCTTAGTCCAGGATCCATCAATTGAATTGTCAGCTTCTGTCTCCATGGGTGTCACAAACATTGTCACTTCTGTTTTGAGTAGCATGATGTTGGCCTTGGAGAGGTCTTTTATGGACAACCATATATACATTCCTTTCACATGTTCAATTTGATTAGCCTATGGTGGGATTACTTTGGTGGAACCGCAGTTCCATGTACTGTTGTGATGGCTTAGTGGTTAGTTACTGTGGCTATAGCGTACAGGGCCCTGGGTTCATGACCTGCAAAGGCAGGTTATTTTTGTCCTGGTCAAAACAGCGGTTAATGCATGCAGATTAATTAGGGCAATTTAGGTCAGACACACTCAATACAATTAAAATGTCCTACTCTGGCAATCCCGCTGATGTCAATCACTGTGAAGTACACTTTTGAGGAAGGGGTACTCCAGCAGTCTCTGTGGTGCTTGCTATAACAGCGTGATGCTGTAGTGTGATATAGATCTCTGGTAAGGGTTCTATTCCTACACATGGGAGCTGTCAATGCTTTTGTGTCTGTACCTATTTCTGTGTAGAGAGCAATGCATATTTGGCTAGTCACACTCACTACAATTCATTCACATTACTTTGCCAGTCCTGCTGATGTCATTCACTGTGAAATAAACCTGTGGGGAAATAATACCCCACTAATCTTTGTGGCGCATTCTATAATGGCATAGTGCTGTAGTGTAATAACTAGTTAGGTAGGGGTTCTAATTCCAGATGTGACAGGTGTGTGTGTCATAATGTGTTGATGTTTGTCGTATGTGTCTTGTGCGGATGTGGTTTTGAGTGTGTAACAACTGGACCCAATGGTGAATGTGTATTTAAACATTCCTATATGGTGCCCTTAGCATAATTCACAATATCCACCATGTTGGGATAACAGATGTGATATCAGTACATAGCCAGTCACGGGTTCAATACCCTGGACTGGTAGGTGTGTAACACAAACATGCTTACCTTTTACTCTCCCAACCCACCCTGACTTATCTATGCCTCTGTCTGCCTCTCTCACTCCCTCTCTGGTGGATGTGGAGACTTACACCTGCTTTGCTTAGGCAGCGGCATGTGTATTGTCAGTGATGCTCATGATCAGCTGATAGCCTCTGCACAGATTACAGCCCTCCTCTAGCTGATTGCATGTGGAACAGCTGTGGTAACATTCCCATAGCCAATTGCATGGAAACACACTCCAATATCTAGGAACATTTTATTTTTTTATTTGTTTTATTTTATTTTATTTTATTTTACATTTGTTGACCGGGCTAGTCTGGCTGGATACATGTCCATTTTCAGCAGAGGCCCGAGGAGAAAAGCTCCACTATATACTAGTAACTTACAATAAACAAAAAAGTATGAAAAACATATAAGCAAAAAAGGAACATTTTCATGTAGTATAGTAACAATGCAGAGGCAGTTTAACAAGAACTAAACAGTAGTGAGGAATCATAATCCCATAACAATTGCAATAGTAGGACTGCTAAAAATGAGGAAGAGAGAAAATAGTAACACATAAAGAGTCTATAAGTATTTACACCAATAACAAATTAGGATAAAACATGTAGTGCCGGGGCACTAGTTTTAGGTTAGAGATTTGCACAGAAGTGATCAGCCTATAGGCTAAATAAAAGGAGAGATGAACAGGTTGCAGTGATATATCAAGTATAGGAGAATAGATAGTATAGGAAAATTAATAAGCAGGTGGGTTGCTAGGTGCACTACACTAGAGTGATAGAAGTAGTGATAGTGACAGGACTGTAGAGAGGGATTGTTTGCTGAGCTCAGTCAGGATTAGAGTAGGGACATAGCCAGTGGGATTAAAAATAGTTTCTTAGTTTTTTTTTGAAAAGGTGAGATGAGCCTAAAGAGGTCAGTTCTATGGGAAGTTTATTCCAGTATGAGCCAACAGCATTAGCAAATAAGGAGTCACCTGCTTTATTATGAGATTTGAGAGTAGCTACTAGAAGTTTGCTGGCTGAGCGAAGGGAAGTAAGATTTTTGTATGGGGCAATGAGGTTATTAAGTATGGGTGTATTAGAGGGGTAGTGGAGAATTTTATAAATGATGACTAATTGATGTAGGAGAATTAGATTTTGAAGTTCAAGCCAGTTAAGGTTTTTGAGATTAAGACAATGGTGAGTACGGAATGGGGGACCTGTAGCAAACCTGGCAATACTATGGTAGGCTGTGGAAAGTTTTTGAAGGTTAGCTTTTGAAATGTTGATAAATGAGGGAGAGACATACAATAGTGTAGAGATGAGATGAGTTTGGGCAAGAGACACTCTGGTGGTTGCAGTAAGAAAGGGCTTAAGTCTATAGAGGGCACCTATCTTTTTATTAACAGCCTTGATGGTTAGATCAATGTGACAGTCAAAGTTTAGTTGATTGTCTATAGTAACGCCTAGTAGTTTAGTGGAACAATCAGGTTTAATGATAGTGCCATTGCCAGACACAATGGAAAAGGAGATGGGGCAGATTTAAGAGTTGGGGTGAAAAGTAATAATTTGTTTTTTTTTGGGATTAAGGAGGAGACAGATTTGTTGGAACCATTTTTCTGCTGCTGAAAAGACATTTTGGGTGGAAGAGTGAAGTTCTTCTGGAGATAAAGCAGAACAGATGAGAGTTGAATCATCAGCATACTGAATACAAGTGGATGTCGGGAGTGAGGTAGACAGGTTATTTATAAATATGGAAAAGAGGAGGGGACCTAAGATGGATCCTTGAGGGACACCGATAGTGACTGGGAGCTGAGAGGATAAATGGCTGTCCCAGAGGACTGCTTGTTTTCTATCTTTCAAATAAGAGTCAAACCACTGTAATGCCAAAGAGTCCAGAGAGAGAGATTTCAAAGTTTCTAGGAGAAGTTGATGGTTGACCATATCAAAGGCTTTTGAGAGGTCCAGGAATAAGGCAGAGGAGAAAAGGTTATTACGATTTTTGTTGATCATGTCTGTGAAGGAGAGAAGGGCAGTGGAAGTACTATGGTAGGGCCTAAAACCATGTTGGGAGTCTACGAGTAGGCTATTTTGCAAAAGATGATGTAGGAGTTGATGGTGTATACAACGTTCCATAATTTTAGATAGTGGAGATAGTAGGGCTATAGGCCGGAAATTAGAAAGTTCATTAGTGTTACCTCCTTTATGCAGTGGAATGATATGGGAGACTTTCCAGCAGGATGGAATAGTAGATTCGGTTATTGTTCTGTTAATTAAGATGGAGACTGGGTAAGCTAGTTCTGCTGCTGCTAGTTGCAGATATTCAGCTGGTAGTTTGTCGGCTGAAGGGGTGCATGGTTTAAGTTTAGAGAGTAACTTACGTATGTGGGTTGTGGAGACTGTACTAAATTTGAGAGTGGGGGTGTTATTTTGAGGAGAGGTCTTTTGAAGGGAAGGGAGGGGAGTCATGGTGTTTGCAAGAGAGGTGACAGTTTCAGAGAAGAAGTTGTTGAATGTATTGGCTATTATATTGGGTGGGGTCTGTTGGTGTTGGGCCTTTTTATTCACTGTGAGCAGGAACTAGATCTGTTGTTTGGCAAACAGCATCACAGATGGATTGGGGACTAACCTCTGACAGCATACATTGTGGAAACAGGCCAACACACAGGAAAGGTATGTGCCTGTCCTGACTACAGACTGTAAGTGCTGCTATACTGCAGTTGGGGTAATATTGGTTTAACAGGGTGTGTGTGGATATGGCTGTCATACATGTGTTAATACTTGTCATGTCGGTGCTATGTTCATGAGGAAGCCCCATCTGTAGGGTAATCTGCAGACTGGGCAGTTTGTGCTGCCTTGTGTTCCTTGTGTTACCCACAGAACACCTATCTCTCAACTGCAGAAGGTAGTGTGAGGATTGCAGTCAGTAGATAGTGACAGCCGGGAGAGGTACTGACATCACATCCCTCATAGGGCATATGTTGCATCACACTCTGTTACGACAGGAAATGTATGAGGTCATCACAGCCACATGCCAATATTGGCCCTGTGTTTGTGCCTCCAGCCACAACCCTGTCAATCTTTGTACATATGTCATGCAGTAGGGAGTGCATATGTTCTGTACACCATATTCATTGACAGCATAGCTGATAACAAGCCAGTGAGATATCAGACTGCTACACATGTTGTGTATAGTAGGGGTTATATTTGAGGACATAGCCTGGACCTTCTGTGGTTGTGTGCACAGTACTGAGGTATGTGTAAGTCTGGTAATTGTCGATAGTATGTATATAGTGCATATGTACCTTGGCCTGTGCACAGTCTGGAAGGTGTCATTGTTCCTGGTCCTGTTCTATCTGATGTTACATGTTGCTCCACTGTATGTCAACCTATCAGCTAAAATGTTTGTAGGTGCGAATGCACACATGTCCCAAACCACAGCCAACCATTGGACCACACTTTGAGGTGACCCAGTATATGTAGGGTTGTTGTGTGAGTGGCTCATATAAGGATGGTGTACATCAGATAGTCCATATACTGTAATAGTGCACTAGCTTACCATATGTGGCTGTGGCTTTGTTCACATTGGTTGTGGTTACGCACTGTCACACAGGTGTCTGTTACTCTGAGGTGTGACATGCCTGTAGAGCCTGCTATCTATGCATGTACATGTGCATTCCCACATAGGAGATGTAGCCCGTTGTTGAGTCAGTCTGCCTGTAGCCTGCACTGTGTTTTGTTACATGCCTAGCAGCATACTGTACTTATCCAGTGAGATGTCATGTCCAGATACTTGCCAGATGTACTACTGCATGGCCACCATAACAGTCATGTATGTCAGACAACGCAGTGGGATGCTGTTCAGATGTATGTCAGTAACTAGTGGATAGTATGTGGCCATGGCACCTCTGTACCAGTGGTTATTAAGTGTCAGGACAGACCGGGGTATATGAATGCATAACCTATGGGGGCAAATGTATACCAGTATGTACGTGCCATACCCATCTACATGGCTGTTAACATCCACATTGACATGCCTGGTCCACATGTCTTGCATGCAGGGGTTCTGTGTATACCGCTGCACTGACCCAAATGTGTCAGACTATCCACATATATTGACCACATCACAGCTGTAGTCCACAGGGGCATTACAGTGCTAGGTGGTACTGTACTATGATGACCTTAGGATGTCTGTAAGTAGCCAATGGCACACATGCTAACAGCAGATGTGGCCTTCCACGCACACTATTTCTGTGAAGACAATCCTGATTAAAGTAGCAATAGTCTACAAATATAGCTGCACTACATACATTACATCCCCTTGCACTGAGAGGTTGGGACTATTGGGGCTGAGGTAGGGCTCTACTCCATGTGCAGGACATATGGTGAACATATATTATATATAAGCATACATATATCCATATAGATATGTACACATATACATATCATGCTTACTGTATGACAACAGTTATACACATATGTGCCTGTGTTTCAGTCTCTGTCCTCCACCTACATACCGGGCCTTGCACATATGACATACTGTCAGGGATTGTATGTAGTGGACTGTGTGTATGTCATGCTGTTATTCTGGCCATCACTCCACTGCTGTTGTGTCCCCCACACATACTGGGGGGGTTGGGGCCATACATGTGTGGGTTTCACCTACACAATACATGTGTGCCGTAATGCACTCCAGAGGCCAGTGCATGTAACAGTGGTATATGGCCCAGTATTAGTGAGTGTAGAGGGGGTGCACCATGACTAACATAGGCTGTTATGACATGTGTGGGTATCTGGGATAAGCTGCCTTAAAGTAACTGGATGTACTTTACCATACAATCCACCTTGGGTAAATGCAGACCTACTGCCTCCTGCCATACGGGATGTTCTGTTAGTCAGTGTGATTGTGATGGTGTCAGGTATGCCTTGTTATGTAACAGATACATCCCATTTTGTCAACTGGGCTCTGTACCCCCTAGGGATTGTGTATAGAGTGTAGATAGAGGCTGCTGACCTATACATTTGCATTACGTACTGTTGATTGTCTGGTATGCTGTGGCCCAGTCTGTCATTACTGATGTACTACTTGAAGGCCTTGGCCTGGACAGCAACATATGGCAGCATTTCAAGACTACTGCCTTAGTATATCTGTTTCACAGTTGCATTACACTGTTCATATGGATGTCAGTTTCTAAACAGCTATATGCCATGGCATATACAACTGTCATAGTACACAAATAAAGCTTTCACATTAATTTATGCACACCTGTGTGTGGTGTTATACCCTTTGATATCTCTGTGGGTATATATTGCAGGCTATGAATGTCATTCGTATGGGTGGCTCATACAGTTTCCAGTTGTAAGGTGGTGACTGTAGGAATACTGGTTGCTCCATATTGTGTGCACACACTACATATGTATATTACTATAGAAATCTCTGTGTGTGTATGTGTAGTGATTTATATATATATATATATATATATATATATATATATATATATATATATAGGTATATAAATATATACCTGTATCTGCATATATGTGTCTGTGTATATGTATCCTAGGGATGGCCATGTTGTGTCTGGTCCTGGTTATGGGATCTGCAACACTTGGTACTGTATTACAGGGGGGGGTCATGCTTGGCTGGGGGGTATACCTATACGTACCAGATGTATATTGAGAGGGGCCTCTCAACCCCATTACCATTGCATGAGGACATATCTCTACTGTTATTTCCCTATTGTTATCTACAGACATATGTCCATATATACCTATATATGTATATGTATATATTTATATATATATATATATATATATATATATATATATATATATATACAACTTGCCGTATATATTTAGACATGTTGACGTGGACATATATATATATATATATATATATATATATATATATATATATATGAATATGTTGTACGTGTTTAGACATTGATATATTTACTCACACACATACATCTACATGTTGAAATACATTATCTGTACTGTTGAATGACTGGGCTGGATGATATGTTTGTGAATACATCAAGGATATGTATATCTGAGATGGCTTAGTGGAAAATCACCTTGGCTATGGTGTGCAGGGTCCTGGGTGTGATACTAGCAGATGCTGCTTATGTTGTTGCTGGCAGAACATGGGCCATTGGATACAGAGTAATTAAGTCACTTTAAAGCTGTTGTGAGCATGTTTGCGTGGGAGTAAGCACTTTTAGGTGACAGTAAGTGGGTGTCAGACTGTTTGCGCGGGGTAAGCACTGTCTACACAGATTAAGCAATTTAGCAGCTGAGTGTGAGAAACTGTAACCAGAAGTTAGCAGTGCTTACCGTCACACGAACCCGCTCAAACCCGCCCACAACTGCTTACAACTGCCTTAATCACTCCGTATCCAATGGCACTTGTTCTTCCCAGCAACAAAATAAAAGGCCTCTGCAAGGCTCAGACCCAGGACCCTGCACACCACAGCCAATGTGATTCACCACTAAGCCATGGCAGATATACATACCTCAGATGTTATCACAAACATAGCATACAGCAAAAGACATCAACAGTACAGGGTATGTACATATACATGTAGATGTAATAGATATATACCTATCCTGCTATGATATTTATCTATCTATATAAATATCTGCATATGTATATATATATATATATATATATATATATATATATATATATATATATATATATATACATATACATATGCATACAGCTATACATATATACATCTAAATATATATCTGTCAATATATCTATATGCAGCAATATATGTATATATATATATATATATATATATATATATATATATATATATATATATATATATATATATATATACACACACACACACACATATATATATGTGTGTGTGTGTGTGTGTGTGTGTGTGTGTGTGTGTGTGTGTGTGTGTGTGTGTGTGTGTGTGTGTGTGTGTATGACAGAAACAAAGATAATTGAAAGTATTGAAATGCAGTGGGACTGGATCTGATCGAAAGTGTGTCATATTAACACCTACAGTATTGATATGTGACCCTACTACATCTATCAATGTTGCATAGCAATATATGTTTATTACCTATTTCATTCGACTAAGCCCAAGGTATGTTCCTCGGCCTCCACTCTACTATTTTCCCAGGTGCATCCTCCCAGCACCGGCCACACGTTCATCTCGTTGTTACACAACCATAGTGTTACCCTCCCCATTACCCACCCCTGCTCCTCCTTGCCCAACTACCTCCACAAGGCAGTCTGATCACAACTGGTTCATCCAAACCTGACACGCCCTGATCCATAATGTCATGGCCATTGCTCCCTGCAAACCTCAGCCCCCTTGTGCACATTAACCATCCATCCTCTAGGTGCTAGGGCAGACCCTTCACACCTCTACACATTGACCTCTCTCCAGGACTAGGGACCCAACATGTATATTGTCTCAACCCAAGCATATTCAGGATTCCCTACAGCCTACTCCATGTTACACACATACAATTTTCACCTTTGGAGATAAGAGTCAACCCAGAGAACCATTTATATTTGTTGGTATTCACAATTGGGATGAATGTATCTTGGTTTCATGAGTTGATGTAGTGAGCTCACAGTATTCAGCCCACTGGTAGTACCTGGCCACCAGTCTGAGAAGCAGTGATATGTTCCCACCAGTACCCAGCTGCATTTCCCAGTTCCACTTTACCGATGATCAAGCTTTGACCTTCCTAGCATGTCTCACGCCCCCTCGATGTGCACTCAGCTGTTGTTTTCCTGTTGTATTCCAGGTATATGAGGTGCACACAACCGCAGTTGACATGTAACTCATAACAGGTTAGGTTCCAGGTATACGTGATGGACACATCCCCTGTATACACATGACACTACATGTTTCTCTCTGTTTTACCTTTGTAATGATAATGAAGATGCACACAGCACCTTGCAGGGCTACATGGCCGGCTTTAACATTGGACAGGAACTGTGTAGGTAATTCAGATAAACAGCTCGGAATACAGTATGTAAACAATGTTTAAATGGTTGCATGTATTAATGACACATGTCTTTCTGAATAAGTCATGATATTAAAAAAGACAAAAGTGCTAGATAATACATGAGTAGCCGTCGTTTTCCTATTAATGGCTTATGAATGCTTTCCTGTCCTGCAGATCGTTCTTAGTTATATACAGATATATATTTATAGATATAATTCAGCACATAACAAATGCATATATGACCACAGGCACCATTAATGGGGGTGAGTGGGCTCAAGCAACATACGCCTGACATGTATCAGTATTCTACCTCCCCCAACCACACAAGTCTGTCATGGAATACAATACCAACCGGTGCAAATCCCATGATCAGGACCTGACACTTCATGGCCACAACATATTAACAGTAAGTCATGCCACTTGTATGATGTGAGTCTGGTATCGGTAACATAAACAGTACAATCTGGCTACTACAGTGAATTTACAACTTGGAAGCAGTAAAACACTCCTAAGATACATATACACAGACACAGGTATGCATACATACATGTGTCTAAATATAAATATATATATATATAAATATATATATATATATATATATATATATATATATATATATATATATATATATATACACACACATACATATATATAGACATGTATGCAACTACACATACACACACACAGGTATCGAGGTTGCACACTACAATGAACAGCCAGTATCCCTACAGTTGCAACCTCATCAGATTGACAGTGTATGAGTCACACCTACAAAAGACAATTGTTGCCTGAAACATATACCCACAGAGGAGTACAAGTATGCGACACAACACACAGGTTTGGATACGTTTTCAAGGTTTATTTCTGTAGTAATACATTTGCTTATGCTATGTCATATAGCTGTTAGATATTGCAATGCATACAAAGAGATGAATGAAACCCTCAGACAGATCATTTATTACAGAAATCAGAAAGCATAACATACGTTGGTATCAAGGCTAAGGCCTTCAAGTAGTACAACAGGAAAGACAGACTGCTCAACAGGATAACAATCAATCAACAGTAAGTAATTCAGATATACAGGCCAGCGGCCTCTAACTACACTCTGTACTCAATACCTAGGTGGAAAAGACTGAGGTTGATGATGGGACGTATATGTTTCATAACAATGCATAACTGAAATCATCACAATTGCACTGACAAACAGAACAGGCTGTATGGCAGTAATCAGTAGGGCAGCAATGTTCACAAGGTGAAAGGTATGGTAAGCCGGCTTACTACTAATATACCTTCCATATTGTAACACCATAGGTTAATGATGGTGCTCCCACTCCCATAGACTGACTTACAGGAGCATATAACAATGTTACATACACTGACCTCTACACTGCAGAGGGGCACACATGTTTTGCACAGATGACGCCCACATATATATGGTGCATATGTTTTGTACACCATTATTCATTGACATCATACCTAATAACAAGCCAGTGAGATAACTGCTAGACATTCTGTATATAGTAACGGCTTTTACTGAGGACATGACTTGGACAGTCTGTGGTTGTGTGTACAGTACTGTTGTATGTGTACATAGGGCAGGAGTCTGCAACCTTCAGTATCCCAGGGGTCATGTCTGTCCCCTCACCCACCACAGTAAGGTCATTGGGAAGCACAACAGCTAATTGACCCCTAATATGAAGATTACACTGCATATAAGGTTTCAAATATTGTTATACTATATATGACAGAACTAACTGTATCAGAGAAATACCTAACATCCATCCATGATTGTGTTCCTGTATTGTCCCTGGTTGATATATGTGTGTGTTTGTGTGTGGATGGTGCATTACAGTGTCCATTAATCCTCAGAGGTACAGGGAACTACTACAGCAGGTTGTTAAAGCTGCATGTGGCTCCAGAACCGCAGGTTGCAGACCCCTGAGTTAGGAATTTGAAGACAATCTGTGTATTTTGCATACGTACCTAGGGCAGTGCACAGACTGTTGTAGATGCAATTGTTCTTTGTCCTGTACTATGTGATGTTACATCCTGCCTTAGTGTATGGTACCCTATTTGCTCACATGTCTGTCGGGCCAGACACATGTGTCCCATACCACAGACAGCCAATGGACTTCACTCTGCCATGATCAGTGTACATACGGTTACTATGTGAGTGGTATATATGAGGATGGTTTTTACCAGATGGTCATTATACTGTCATATTAAGCTTGTGTTATCACATACCCTGTTGTGGAATATGACTGCAAAACATCCTACAGCTGACACATGTACACCTACAACACAACTGGATAATATTATAGAGACTGCAGTCAAGCAGTGTACCTAACAGCTGTAATGTATCATTGCCTAACGACTACACTACCTGACAAATGTGCCTCACACCCTACCCTCTACAACATGTTACACTACAGTACTGTGCTACACTGTTGTACAGTCACCGTGTGCATCAGAACCATATCAGCCTGTCCCTGCATCAATGGTATGGATGACAGGGAGGGAGCACAGGTATCATCATCATATGCACCAGGTGTGTTTGCCAGAGGCCAAGGGTGGCCCATACATTTGACACCATGTGTGTGGGGGAGAGGTGTACTCCAGGGAGCTGGCCGAGGTGATATGGTGTGTTTAGGTATGAGGTTTCCCTAGGTGTGTTTTTGAGAGGGTGTGGGTATGCATGCACACAGTTCTGCCATGTGGCTGCCCTACACAGGTATTTATGGACAGCTGCAGACCATACCTGGCAGGGTGTGCAGTTCAATGCCTCCAGCCACAGACACATGGACTGCACCTGCCAGGTGTTCCACGGGCACGTCCAGCTACAGCCCTTGATGTGCTACTCTCACCTGCGGATGACATTTGTGCGCTGGTTCTAGGCCCCTCCTGGGACTGGCCAGCACCATGTGCACATGGCCTTCTGTGGTGTGGTGTGGCAACACACCCCCTGCACTGCCGGGGGTACTACTATCAATATGGGAGCCCCTTGGTGTCCTGCCATGTCCACATTGCCTACCAGCTGATGGTGTTGCTGCCCTGTGTCCACATGGACATCGCTCCACTCCCACCACATGTTCTAGCATGGACAGACCACGTTCAATGAGGGCCATCATCTCACCAGACCGTCAATCCATGAACTCAGTTACTCCACAGATGGCACTAGCAAGTTCACGGGCATTGTCATTTGATGATGTGAGAGCAGCCCTCTGCAGCCTGAGGGTCTATCTGCGATAACGTTCTGTATGTGCTTGCACCACCATGACAGCCTGAAATATGTATTTGGTGGTAGCACCTATGTTGCCTCTGCCAGGGGCATGGTGTCCAGTTGCCTTACCATGAGCACCCTGGGACATATGCCTATGTAGTGCCCTGCTGGACAACTGGCTATGCCTGCTGTGACCGGACACAGCAGGCATGGTCACCACACCTTCCTGTGCACTTGCACTAAACGCCAGCTGTCCCTCCACTATTGCCACTGGTGATGGAGTGCGTATAGGTACTGTAACTGTGTGCGGGGGTGTGGTGGTTAAAAGGAGGATGTCAAATGTATGCAAAGTGTTGTGCCCTGACAATCCAACCTGTGCCTCACCATTAGTATCATCATCATCATCATCATCATCGGTGTCTGTATGGACGCCTACATCAGATCAGCTGCAGGAGGGAATGTGACCCACCTCGCCACCTGCGGGGGGAGAACAATAAACACACTTTAAAACCTGTACATCATTGCCTGACAGTACACACACACACACACACACACACACACACACACACACACACCTGCGTTATACCTACCTGTCAATGGCTTTACAGTCAGTCCCACTTGTATGTCCATGTGTTACCCCACCCTACGTCACACTTGCTAACATGCACACATTGATACCACTCATTAACATCACAGTCCTATGAATGGCCACACAAGGAGACGCAACACAAGCCCTGTTGCTACTTTACATGCCTGACCTGTGTGTGGTGGATTTCTATGGCCTCACTGCTGTAATTCGGTATGCACCCTCTGTATGGCCGGAAATGATGTGCATGGCCCCTATATGCGTGGAGTACTATGTTGCATCCATAATATCTCCCACTGGTCTGTCATGAGTATGTAAAGCTCAGTATATGCCTGATATACTGCTCCATCAGCCCATCATGTGACAATTGTAATATTTGGATACACTCCCTAGTGTTGACTAGTACTTCCTCAATGCATCTGTAGAGCTGCATACATGTGTTGTTGGTGACCTCTCTGCTGACTGCAATATTAAGTGTGTACCTGGAGTCTACCTTCCCTCTGGATGCCTGTGCTGTGCTACAGATCATATTATACTATTTGCTGTCCTGTGAATACACACATGAGAGGTATTCCTAGTGTGTAATATGGCGGTCCATATCCATGTCCTGCATGGTCATGAAGGAGGGTACAGCCATCTGAACACACCACAATCACACGTGCATACATGGCCACACACACAAACACACACATGCACACCCGCATCCTACATGCATCTACCTCCCCCACATTCAACAGAATGACCCCGCATGCAACCTATATAACCACCAAGAGGAACGCACACACATACAGGTGAGGTTGCACATTGATCGTACACACGGACACCCTATTATCCATCAGCCAACATGCAAAACATATTGTACAGAACAGCATGCAGTTCAGCTATAGGCAATCCATGCTAGCAACAGCATACATGTGTGTGATGCTTGTGCTGTGTCACTAGATGATGCCTCTTCCCCTGGGTACCACTGCACCCATGTACACAGTATTGCTGTGCACCTGTTATGCACCCTGCTATGTACTGTTTGCCACAACTCACAGGTGTACAACCCATTGTGGAATGTGTAGTACTGTGTCAGTTATGTCAGCTTTACTTCTCACAGCCCCTATGTTTTTCAGCAACACATATCTGGGATGATATGTGATAAGTTGTCATTGGTGAATGCCTGATGTACAGCTGTCAACACAAACAAACCATGTATGACCACTGCAATAGTCTTACACTGAGAACCATCAGTGCATACCGTGGCTATGGGGTGTATACACACCTTTATGTATTTCACACACACACTGAACACCACATGTTGCTGCCTAGACCCAAATGACAATGTGGAGTACTGTAATGCCTTATGCCATAGTGCAACCCTGCATCAGTTGCCATTGTCCTACAGGTATATACACTGCTGTCGCACTGTACATGGGTGTAGTTCAGAACATGTCAGTACAGTAGGCCATGTCTACCACCAGTAAGTTACTCCCTGTGTACACATTCCGCAATGATAGGATGTTAGCATGCAGCTGTCTGACATACCCTTCCAATACCCCCATCATGCTCTCCCCTGTGAAACCGTGCATTTCACAGCAACAATACATGTACATGTACAGCATGTATTCAGAGTAGGTGTGTTAGATGTGTGCGTGGCATATACCATCACCATTACATACTTGTTGTGCTGGCAAGCATCTACATAAAACATACTCACCAGCTACAGGCTGCTGCCTTGTTGTTATCCCGGAGGGACCCACATAAGAGGGTGAGAGAAGAAAGGTAGGTGGCCACACCTTTGGCAGTGCTACAGGCTGGGTGCAGTATTACCATACATCAATGGTACATTCCCACAATACTACCAAATCTGGACACCTGCTTATCACTACACTGCAGCAACACAATATATCTATGACATGTCGGATGTGCATGTTCTACCCGTACCAATGGGGATGTTTACACAACAGTGGTCTACTGGTGTGCTCTGTGTCCTTACCTGCATGCTCCTCGGCCGTTGTGTGGGTGACACCTACCTCCATGATGTACAGCAGTTGTTGTAGACTGTTGGGATGGGCAGGTGCCATGAGGCTGGCCAAAAGCTCCTCCACACTTGTCAGGGGGGATGGATGGCATGGCCCCCCCGTGGCAAGGTAATCCGCCCAGACTTCAGCAGCACGGCGCCGGACATGGCGAAGCAGGTCACTGCAATGATGCCAGACCTGCTCATATGTGTGATTGTGATGTCCGACATCATTGATCCTGTGGAGTATGTCGTTCCACAGGGCAGACCACTCCTGCAGCTCATGTGCATGCCTGCCAAATAGCACAGCATAGTGCTGGATCATGCATGTGACCAATATCTCATTTTCTTCATTTGAGAATGCGGGCAAACGTACATGTGCCATAGGGTCTGTAAGACATAAATATGTACACAGGTCTGAGCAACTCATTCAGCAATGCTACCACAGTTCTTAATACACATCTCTGTCACCCCCCCCCACCATATCAGTTTCAACTGACTGTACACACAACTCATTAGTTATGGCTACGGCTTAACTAGCAGTTGGACAGATATTGCATTGTACCACACCTTCTGCTATGTGATTGTAGCCATGTCCCCTGTGACACTGTCATTGCTGGCCTGTTGCACACTATTCACCTGCATGCCATTGTCAGGGCTACTATGGTTACATGTATGCCAGTGGTATGGCTGATCTGTAAGTGCTGCACATCTGTCAGTCTGTGTTATTGGGGATATCTGTGCATGGTGTTTGAGATGTATCAGGGTTGTGTAGACTATTACTACCACCATATGTTGTATAACAGTGACACAATAACATGTATGTGTGCTACTGGCCAGCAAATCATTCTCTCCACAATCATCTTCCCATGATACCTGGCCACTTCACATGTGTGTCCCAACATGGGGCCTCCTCATGTACTGTTACAGCAATACCAGCAAGTGGAAGCCCCCAGGGCATGTTGCCCCCCCCCCAAGGCACACAGACATGTTCCCATCCCCTGGGCTTAGGTCTAGGGTCTGTGCCATACTGGCCTCCACAGACACATGAGGGATGTACTACATCAGTCTGAAGGACACAGTACACATTCACAGGGCCAACATGTTTGTCCTGCTCAGCCTCCAGACCAGGCACCTTAAGGACGTGGACTGCTGTTGTATGTAGCATTGGGTGGGAGGCTTGTTCCCATTGTGGCTATTTTGGGGCCCGTGAGGTGTTCACATCACAGAACACACACACCTTCCACAATGTTTAGCCACCACATGTCTCACATACCACCCCTGTAGACTGTCCTCTATATCTACCACACCTGACCACCTCCACATGTTTAGCTGCCATACTTCCCCATATTCCCGTTGCATACTTCACAGATGGGGGCTATGTAGTGCCAACAAGGGAATAACATATGACATAACCCTCCATGGTGCACACACTGCCAGCTGTAGATATCTGTGTGTATTGCTATGTGTACTGCTGCCTCACACATAGCACGCATCACTGTGGTAGTAATATAGGGGACATGTCTGTACAGACATATATGTGTGTGTGTGTGTTTGTATTTATGTAGACATGTGCATATAGGTAGATATCTATATATGTGTAGATATATGTGATATATATATGTGCACATATATATGTATGCACATGGGGATATATATATATATATATATATATATATATATATATATGTATATATATATATATATATATATATATATATATATATATATATATATATATGGACATACATGCTGATATAAATATATATCTTCATATATTACATATGTGACATATGTACACATATGCATACCTTTATGTGGGGTACATTCAGACATCAGCTGCACAATCTCACCACACCTTCCTGCACTGCTGCAGTGTTCTGCCTTGCTCCAAAGCGGACAGGTGCCACATATGCAATTGGCCTGACATTAGTGGGGTATATGTAGACGCTTATTGCAGGTAAGCGTGTTACACACCTATGGCACCCTGGCATGCTATAATACAGATTCACCTGAGTATCCTGCAACTGATGGCCTGTGTCTGCCACATGGCCATCATAATATGACTGATTGTAAGCTTCTGAGCAACCAGGCCTCTCTGTGTTGGATGGACGCCTTCTAGCTTACATTTGTTTCATAGAACTAGCCAGTGTTTCAGTTGCAACACTCAAGTCTGTTTCCTTGAGCTCAGCAGTTGTTCATGACTCAATTTCGGTGCTAATTAAGCTACCAAATACTACAGCACTCAACTTTCCTCACTTGTCTTGATGGACACAGTTTTTAGTACTTAATAAATTGGCACATATCCAGGCATGTGTAAGGGTCATGTCCCAGTGTTTTCTCCTGTCTAGCTGGTGCATCTGGCCATCTTGGGGCAGTGCAGCTACTGACTCATGTACACAGACAACCCTTTCCTCCTACCACCCAACAATACAATGTGTGAGAGATGCAGTTATATAGCCAAACTGGAATCACAGCTCTCTTCACCCAAGACTGGACTAGACAGTCAAGATGAGTTGGTGAACACTTGCACCACACCACATTCACCACATAGTCCCTGAAAACCTACACCATCAAAACACACACATAGAAACACAAACACACACCTAAATTTGGGTAGGCTCTCAGTAAACACCTGCCCAAGAAACATGGACCTCCTAAACAGAAGCACAAGCAACCTCTACCCTCCAACACAACCCAAATGACACATAGCCAATGAAGCCAGTGCACCACTCAACCACAGCACATAAGGCATAACAACAAACCCAACACTGTAGTCATAGCTGACTCTATAGTCAGGCACACTGATGTTCCACTCACCAGGCTACACAAGGAGAATGTTACTGTCAGCTGCCTGTATGGTGCCAGGAACCAACACATAACGCATGCACTCAGGTCACTCCACAACTAGTATAACTATTACCCTGTCATTCCCTATATGTGTATGAATGACCTGGACCATATCTCCCTGGACTACATGATAAGGGACATGGAGGAGCTGTCCAATCTTGTAGTCCAGGCAGGTATGACACTAGCCCTGTGTAGCATCTTGCCATCACCCAGAATGATACCACGGTATAATGACAAAATGATTAATGTCAACAATTGGCTAAGCTTCTTGTGTCATTCTAAGGAGATCCAGTATCTGTCTGCCTGGAATATCATGATGGACAAACCACAATGCTTTGCCAGAGATGGCCTGCACCTGTCGCCCCTGGGATTCCCGGGACTGGCTACAGCTGTTGACACCTCTATAATGCCTTTCTTAGGCAGGGTTTAAATGACAATTTCACCACCATAACAAGTACAAGCAAACAAAATCCGAGGGTATTGCTACTCAATGCTAGTAGTCTACACCTCAAAATGCACTCACTAGAGGCACTCCTTAGAATGGAGAACATTGACATCTGTGCAGTGACAGAGACCTGGGTTCAAAGATCCAGAGAGTACTCCTGCATTACCAGGCTCTAATTTATACCACACCTTTCAGCCACTTAACCTGGACCATAACACTTAAGGCGGAGGTGTGTCCATATTCATTGAGGATATCCACACCTCCAGGCTAGTTGCTCAGCTTAATACTTCCGGGATTATCCAAGTGCAACTATCTCTGGGCAAGGCCCCAATCCAAATTGTAGCTTGTTACAGATCACCCGCCATGTCCCAGGATTTCCACTTCTCATTTCTTGATACAGTGGAAAATATTAGGGTACAACCTAACACCCTCATAATGGGTGATTCCACATACCCCACCATTAAATGTGGAAAGTTGTTATGTACCAACCCTTGTGCTCAACATTTTCTGGAATTCATCAATTCCAATACCTTGGATCAACTTAGCCACACCCACACCAGGGACAGCTATATCCTAGACCTGGTCATTACTAACATGCTAAACAGGTGCTCTACACCACAGGTCAATTCCTCGTAGGTCGGATCTGAACACAAGCCCCCAACCCCCACTAGGGAATCCACCATTAATACTGTCTCCAAAGCCAATTTCACACTTCGTAAGACAAATGTGAGAAACTGCACGACACCCATGCTGACAGACAATAGAGGTATGACTGCTGAATCCTACACAAATGCACTTTATAAGCACTTACATGTGTGCATGGATCATGCAATCCCTAACAAAACAAAGATGTTATCCTCCAATGAAATGGAAGCCAATCTGGTGGTCCCCTGCAATAAACAAACTCTACAACAGAAGAAATACACTGTTGCAAAACAGAGTAAAACCCCATGATTGGAGGAAGTCCCTGGTCAGCCTCAGTAAGAAGCTTCGATCTCTCATAGGGTCCTCCAAAGATAGCTACGTAAATAAAATCGCCACTGAATCTGAGGACAACTGCAAAGCATTCTATAGCTATGTCAAAACTCTCAACATCAACACTCACATCTGCTCTGTCTTATAGCACACTTGCACTAAATATACAGAACCCACTGATATTGCTAACATCCTGGCAGATAGGTTCAGTGCTGCCTTTATAGGTTCATAGGTTGGTACTAGGTTATCAGCCCTAGGGCCTATACAAGCCTAGCCATAACAATTCCCTGGCTATTTCTTCCCACATTATTTAATTTCCTACCCCCCTCTCATACCCTGGGGGCCCATCTCTATACCAGAAGAATGCAAGGTTCCTGTACTCACAGCTGCACAGGGAAGCACACTCTCCAAAAGCAAGAACACAACATCCATGACACCTGACAACATCCCAGGCTGCGTTCTACTTGAACTACAAAATGAACTGGCACACCACCTGAGTACCATGGTCACTCATAGGCTCATCTCAGGCTATCACCCCACTGAATGGTGCAGATCAATGGTTATCCCACTCCACAAAGGGGGGCCACCACAGATCACAGGACCTACCAGCTGATTAGCCTGACGAGCATGGCCTGCAAGGCTCTGGAACGTATTGTCATGGAACCTATACACAAAGACATTGGTAATCTCCAAACTCTGGACCTCACCCAGTTTGGGTTGGTAAAAGGCAGAGCATGTCTCCTACACCTGATAGGCTTCTTGGAGGTGGTCAACACAGCTGTAGATGAGGGTAAGGTGATTCACACAGCCTATCTCGATCTTGCCATGCCATTCAACATGATCCCCCACTCTGACATTTTATTGAAACTCAGTAAACTAGGTATACATCTATATGTGACAAGATGGGTTGCCAACTGGCTCACTGACAGACACCACACTGTGAAGGTAGCAGACTCCAAGCCCAACATCAGACCAGTAACAATTAGAGTACCACAGGGTTCAGTGCTGGGTCCTCTCCTGTTTGGTATCTACTTCTCTGATATACATGCTAACACAGGTCTTTGGCTAACAAAGTTCGCAGATGACTGCAAACTAGGAGCCATACCCAACACTCCAGACAATGTGGACATCATACAAAAGGACCTCGCTGGGACAGATGGCTGGTGTCAAAGCCGTAGGCTGAAGCTGAGGGCCAACAAGTGCATTGTCATCCCTTTTGGTGAAAACTCTGTACCCATGAACTAACACATAGGCAGTAGTCAACCTAATACCAAACATGTGATAAGAGACCTATGGACACAGGTGAACCGTGGTCTCTTCTTTGATAATGATATCGCCAGAGTAGTCAAGGAATCCTTCTGTGTGGCACATCTCATCACAAAGGGTTTTTCATCCATGGAAAATAGGTCATTGTTCCACTCTAGTCGTCACTCATTAAACCCATTATAGGGTACAACGCCCTATTGGTATGCACCTCACAAGACATGTACAACAGCTGGAATGGCCACACAACTACCGCACATAGAGGATTACCAACCTCAAACTGATGCCCTACACAAACCATGTCATTTAACTGCAGATTTACTCTGTCGCATATCGTCTACTCAGAGGGGATTGCTGCCTAACATATATAGCTATGTCACGCCCGATGCTTTTGGACATGCTCCACTTATAGGTATCCCAATCCCTCTGAGCTGCATGCTGTATGGACCTACACCTTGTCACCACAATAAACAACTCATGCTGGAGGGATACATTCTGGTCCCAGATACTTCCCATACTGTGGAACTAACTACCTATCTATTATCAAACAATGCTCCTCAGTGGCACTCTTCCAGTCAAATCTGGATAATTGGCAGGGAGATAGGGATTTCACATCGGGGATCACTTCTGTGGCTCTGCTCAACAGTGGCACAGGAGAGTAAGGTTCTTGGGTGGCAAAAGCCAGTGTAACTATTGGCTAGGCTTCTACAGGCCCTAGGGCCAATAGCCTAGTACCTACCTCCTAATCTATGCACCTATGATGGAATTACATCTACCACCAGCTATTGACCATGTGATATACATACTTCCAATTACACAACACACACTATGATGGCTTACATCATATCTGTTAGTGCTGACCTTCACAGTTAAGGGCTATGGCCCACCACCCAGAGGGACAGACACTATTGTCCATCACAGTTGTTTAGTTGAACATCATCACAACACATGATGGCACATATAGCTATTTCACACTTATCTATCCCATTATGATGGACCAGGTACTGCATTCTATTACATATATATGTACTTCACATACCTCTTGTTGGACAGATGTCTAGTTGAATAGCAGCTGGCTAACTGGCTGTGACTTACGCTTGTAGTTTGCAGAGCTTTTTTGTTTGGTTCTGGTTCTCGTACTGGTTATGGTACTGGTTCTGGTACTGGTTCTCTCTCTCTCTCTCTCTCGCTCTCTCTCTCTCTCTCTCCAGTAAATGGATTGAGCTGCTTTGCATAGATTGCATCCTGGCTTTAGTAGGAGATGCACATGATCAGGTGATGGCCTCTGCACCAATCAGTGTCCTCCACTTGCTAACTGCATGCAGCTTGCTGTGTAGTACTTCCAATTACCAGTGTCATGGCAACCAGCTACTATATATCCCTACATTGTGTGGGCATGGTCCCTTTACCTTTTCGGTATGATGGGCATCCTCCTGTGTGTGGGAATCAGTGTTACATATGGCAGGTAGCAATATCTCTTACAGGAGAACCAGCATACTCAGGCCAGCTACCTATTTTTATGTGTTTCCTGAACTGCAGACAGGCAGTGAGTAGAGTTGTGCTATCCTTTGTATAGTACTGGTGTTACAGGGTGTGTGTGTACATATTAGTCTACTTTGGAATGCAGTCTGTCTGCATAGCTCTCAACTGTGAGCCTATCCTATTGGTTGCCAGGGCTGTGCCTTTCATGTTTTGTCTGTCCACCACACAGGTCCTGTGTCAGATATTTTACTGACAGTGTGTGTGTTGAGCACTATCAGTACAAGACTACATCTATTGGACTTTCTAACATAAATCCCCTGACTAAGGATATGTTGCAGACTATCCTGTAACACCAGCGACTTACTGAGTGCATGGCAACAGTTGTCCAGATATAGGCCTGTGTTCCAGCCTCTGTCCTACACCTACATACCAAGCTTTGTGTGGGTATCAGAGGTGAGCTGACTTAAGGTATCTGGATGTACAGTACCATACACTTCACCTATATTTGCATTATGTACATTAAGTGGGATGATGCAGGCCTACTGCCTCCTGCCATACAGAGTGTTCTGTTTGTCAGTGGGCTTGGGATGGTGTTGGTTATGGCTTGTTATGTAACAGGTACATCCCATTTGGTCAACTGATGTCTTTACCACCTACTGAATCTGTACAGAGTGTACATGAGCTGCTGAACTGTGCACCTGCATTACTTACTGGTCATTGTTTCCTGGGGCCCAGTCTGTCTTTACTATTGTCACATCTGCAGGGCTTGGTATGAACAGCTACAGTTGTGGTCCTTTCCAGAATACTGTATTAGTATACCTGTTTCACATTTGCATTACCCTGTTTATATGAATGTCAGTGTCTGAACAGCTATATGACATGGCATCTAAAACTGTTATCGTACACAAATAAAGGTGTTCCATTTATACAAACCTGTGTGTGGTGTTTTTTCCTATAACTTCTCTGTGGGTATATGTTGCATGCGACAATTGTCATTTGTATAGCTGGCCCATACAGTGCCCAAGTGTTCAGGTATTAACTGTAGGCATAGTGGATGTTCCATATTGTCTGCACCTTCTACATATGTATCTTAATGTACATATCTCTTAGTGTGCATGTGTAGTCACATGTATATCTATATGTACAAAAAAACCCAACCCCCCAAAAAAAAAAAATAATATATATATATATATATATATATATATATATATATATATATATATATATATATATATATATATATATATATATATATATATATAAAACTATATTGTATCTGCATATATGTGTCTGTGTATATTTATCCTGGGGCTGTTGATGGCTTCCACATTTTACATTTCCTATGAGAGCCAGAATGTACTGCATGATATGTTAGCATTTCCAGCCTGACATTGTATATATATATATATATATATATATATATATATATATATATATATATATATATATATACATATATATATATATATATATATATATATATATATATATATATGTATATAGATATCTAATAATATGAGTGTAGATGTAGTCATTTGCATGTATATATATATATATATATATATATATATATATATATATATATATATATATATATATATATATATATATATATATATATATATATATATATATATATATATATATGTCTACATATATCGATATGTTGCATGTGTTTAGATATTACATTATTTACAAATACACATACATATACCTAATTAACTACATTTCTTATACTGTTGAATGACTGTGCTGGATGATATGTTTGTGATAACATCAGCTTTATGTATATCTGCCATGGCTTAGTGATAAATCACATTGGCTGTAATCTGCAGGGTCCTGGGTTTGAGCCTTGCTGAGGTCATTTATTTTGTTGTTGGGCAGAACAAGGGCCACTGGATACAGAGTGATTAAGGCACTTTTAAGCAGTTGTGTCCGGGTTTGCGTGACGATAAGCACTGCTAACCTCTGGTTACAGTTTCTTACACTCAGCTTCTTCTTTGCTTCATCTGTGTGGGCAATGCTTACCCCCACGCATACGCACTTAGACATGCTTACTAACCCTTATTTGTGCTTATACATGCTGCCTAGCGCCTTATTCATTATGACACTGACACTTCACATGTGCATTTAATGCAGTACTCCAGTTCACATTTAAATGTTATTATGTAGGTTATACGGCAATCTTCTTCTTCTTTCAGTTTTTCCCGGTTAGGGGTCGCCACAGCGGATCACCTTGTCTGCTCATGATTGGCAGTGGAGCTTTATGGTGTCAAGTTGCCAGCCTGGCGCCCAACCTACCACAGTAGGCACACACATGCACACACTCACACCTAGGGCCAATTTAGAATGTCCAATCCACCTACAGCATGTCTTTGGGATGTGGGAGGAAACCGGAGCACCCGGAGGAAACCCACACGACCACAGGGAAGACGTGCAGACTCCGCACAGAAGTCACCCCAGCCGAGGATCGAACCAGAATATGTTCATATACTGATTTCACATGGAAAATGATACGTGATGTGGTGGGACTCGAACCGGGAATGTTTGTTTGTTAGGCGGATGCTCTAACCACTACACTATTGCTGTGTTGCTTCCCTTGCATATATATTCCTTGTTATCCTCTTCAGCCTTTTCAGCTGCTTTAACAGTAGCTAAGTGATGGGCAAACTTGCACACCTATGGTTAGCTGTAGTCAGGGTTTTAATAATAATAAATGAAAGGGTTTCTGCATTTTATTTAAATGTACTGTTGCTGTTGAACAAATGGAGACTGTTGGTAGGGATATGCGGACATCTATGAGAGGTCTCGATCATTTACTTACGCATTCTTCTGTTCTACTTTGAAGGGCCATTTTTATTCTGAGAGCTCTGCTCTCAGACACACCCCCTGCACTTGTCTACACTCCATGTAGCATTAGGAGTTCTGGCAGCGCACCTTCATTAATATGCATGGCGCGCTACTGTCCTCCTCTTAAACTGCAGCTTCCATGCAGGACTAGATTAGTCCTGCACGGAGGATTAGTAAATCCGGGTGTTGGTGTCTTACATATGCCACTTCCTCTTTTTTGAAGCTTCACATCATTAAAATGAGATATATGATTTAAAATAATTGTAAGTTAGTAAATGAAACTGTTAAAATATGCATAGTAAGTAATGCATACAGTAAAAGGAAACAGAGTTGCAGAATAATACATTCTTGTATAAACTTGAAATTATACATGATATGTGAGTTATATGATGGACAATAATTTACTATTATATACTTATATTTGTGTTTATGGAATATTGAAAATGTAGTAAGTGTTGCTTATTATTTAATGCTTATAGGTAATAATAGAAAATAACAATAACACTGAAGTAGGTTTAGTGGTAGGCTGATATAGTCATATATATGATATAAGGAGATAAGACTATATATGCAAGTTTTGTTTATATTTATTAACATAAAGAGTTAGAAGTATCATTCTTTTTCATTCATATTGATATTCTGTTTCCTTTAAGTGGATATTTGTGCTTATTTTATGTGCATAAATAGGTATATATATATATATATATATATATATATATATATATATATATAAAATTGATAGTTCTTTAGTGGATAGTTTGACTTACACACAAATTAATATATTACAGAGAATGATTAGTAGATTGGGCATATTTGAAATGTATAACAAATATTCTTTTTGTGTCAAATGATGTCTTATATGTATTGATTATAAAACAGATGATAATAGGTACATTTTAATTTTAGTTCAAGCATAGATAGAATTATGGTTATTTAGGTATGTTGTGTTCTCATTCACTAGTACTTTAATGCTTCATTTTGTGTTGAAAGTATCAGTGGTCAGGATATAATAAGGATATGATATAATGCACTCTTAGTATATTATGCTTATATTATAAGCTGAGGTTATCACATTATGGTTTTATATCATAATAAATTCTATGCTTCCCATGATTTTGGTTGCAGGTATTCTGGCAATTACATAGCCCAAAGGAATAAAACCAGAGAATAGTACCATTAGATAAGATGTGGTTCTGACATCATGGTTTTCTGATGTTGAAAAAGACTATCCATGGGATTCATGATGCTCGGTGCAAGGCCGGCGTTAGGCTTGTGCCGACCGTGCGGTGTGAAGATGGCACAGTAGCGCCAAATGCATATTAATGAAGGCACGCTGCTGCCACAGCCACATGCATAGGAAAGGAGCGCAAGTGCATAGGGCGTGTTGAAGTGCCGCACGGAGGCATGGAAATGTCAGCTGTCGATGTGCAACCTAAAATGCTTGCATATAACAATTTGCAAGCAATAGTAATCACATCTGTCAGTGTCCATGGATACTGAAACGTATGCAAAGCATGCAAGGCAGTTCCTGCGAACACAAAATGAAGAAGCAAACACAAATGCACGGTAGGGAATAATGGGTCCCTATCCCGCGAACAAATGACATTGAAAACCGTGTACCCGTAGTCCAACGCAGTGTAGATAGTTATACCAAGTGGAAGTGAAACGCATCATATGTTAGCACGCCACCAATAGGTACGTCCAGCCCAATGGTCAGGGTCACCAGCTGACCCATATTGTGAGGGAGGGTACACAGCTGGGCAGATGTGTCCATAACAAAAAACACGTTAAATGTACATATCTAGTGACCGTATGACCGAATTATATCCCACAACGCATGTAATAGTCACATACAATAGGTATGTCCATATTTCACATACCAAATGTGACAGGAAATAGAATAAGCATGTAAACGAAACAGAAGGAGCATATAAACTGCTACAACAATAAGGCAACATATAGGCTGAAAGGAACAGTATTATCCATACCGTTGACTGTGGGTACATGTTGTCCAGTTCAGTCGGATATGTGTCCAGAATATATCCCATCTTGGACATAGGAAAAGGTGGCATCCTACCAATGATTAGAACAGTCAGCCAAAATCCGCACATCAGCGGTCCAAGCCGAACTTGTCAGGATGTGTCACAGTTGAACGGGTATTACCCGGGTATACCAACCATGTCATGAAAGTTAAGTATGGGCGTGTACCTATGTGCGTAAGGTATAGCATGTGGAAAGTCAAACATGGCAGGGTAGTCCACACAATCATACAGGTACCTGACATATGTAGGGTATGCAATGTGTTACCTTGACCGTGTCATGGGCCATCAACCAAAGCAGTGATGGATGGAGTGTCAGGAATATGTGTGTGTGGGGGGGTGGGTAATGGTATAATCCTCCAAGACGACACTGTGTTGTATGCAGAATAGGTGAACCGGAGGTGTATGAGGGAACACTGGGTGAAGCAGAAAGAAACACAAAAACATGTATACACATTTGCAATACAACCAGACAGGCCATACTGTAGAACACAATCCCACAAACATATGAATATTAAAATGTGCGATACAAATGTATAGACATGTCACAAGCACATACCCACAGATTGGTCCTGATGGAACTGGCCATATCAAATGCAACACACCTGGATGCATAATGGACTACCCAGCATCCCCTCCACAGCATACAACCCGCTCCCATACCTGGACATCCACCAAATCCAGCCATACTTGGCCTACTGGTTTGGTGCAGCCACATCTACACATAGTGACCACTACGCATATGTAGTAGGTAGTGTCACCCTAGGCAGTTTCAGGATTGCAAACTATGTATCCTTTGCATGTAAAACCCCCAGCACCTTTTCATAATGCCAGAAGAATGTTCGGTATTTGTCTTGTTTTGGTCTTGTTCAATTTTTGGGATATCCCTCATGGGATAAGTAACCTGTGTAAGCATTACAATGGGTATGAAGACACAAAGTCCAGTCCTGTAGATATCTGGACACAAGTTGGAATGTGCAGTAGTGGTGCACGAGACTGTCCAGCCCTAGATGGTCATGCAGAACCTACTACCCAGGATCAAACACCTGCCCATGACGCACGTGTCCCGACACGAATAAGTGAGAGAATATATTGCACACATTTGCATAGTGGCACATGGTATAAGGGTGATGAAGGCACTGACGTAAACAGGATACCCCCTGATCCACTGTGTGAGGGACAATTAATGTGTGTGTAGGTGTGACCTGACCAACAATGATACAATGCCAAATGTCCTGTGATTGTAGGAAATAACTATGTACCATACTGCAAGTAACAGTTGCCTAAAGCGGTCACGTCAGGATAGAATAAATGTAATTCGTAGAAGAAACAGGCAAACAACAAAAGTGCCAAATGTATAAGGCTCACAGCTAGGAAACAAATGAATGTTCTAAACCTCTAAAACTGTTGGCCCAAACAATCTGGTGTCCGCAGTAGTGTTACCATCTGTCCCGCTTTGCGAGGGACAGTCCCTCTTTGGACAGTTGTGTCCTGACAAAATACATTACAATTGGCAGATGTCCTGGGATTGTAGGACATAATTATGTCCCATATGTTATGTAATAGTTGCAGAAAATAATTATTTCAGTATCTAAAATACCTAAATGTTACAAGAAACAGAATAAGCAACTAAACCGCTACAACAATAGGCTTTTATGTAGGCAAATAAGTAAAGTTCTATCCTTTGTACTGACCGTGGGTATGTGTCGGCTTGTAAAATCTCATGTGTGTTCCGAAAATGTCCCAACTTGGCCATTTGAAAAGTTGGCAACCCTAGTCCCCAGAATACATCCCAACGTGTACATATGACAATGTCAATGCTACCAATGGTCAGAGCATTCACACAATAACTGGCCAGCCTCTTAACCACTCAGAAAGCCAGTGACCTTTGGGGGAAAGGTGTTGAATGAGAATGACTACTTACAGCAATGAAGAGTAATAGACGCATTTAACTGCAGAAAATTAGTAGTATTATGAATATGTCAACACGTTCCAAGTTAATAGTACTAATATGGTAGAAGTGTCCGTGATTGTCCCTGAGTTGTCATAGCCTTGTCCCTGTCACTGTAGAAATGAGTCCACGAGTATCACAGAGGTCCGTACACATAAGTACACCAACCAACTGTCACATCTGTTGACAGGACTATTGCATATCTGTAGTGAATTTATAACAGATGTCCAGAATAATATTCATTGTATCTATAAATGAATGAAATAGTCAAATGGGAAGGGAAACATGAGGAAACCACCCCCCAACCTGCATTATGTAGTGGAACCACTCCCCGCCCTAAATTATGTAGCGCCCACCCAATAATGTGGTCAGAGGTGCCCAAACACCTGCATCTGTAAAGACAGGTATAATGTTAAAATCTGGACTAACTCTGTCCATGTGCTACGTCTAATCTTTGAACAGTGCCAGGGCAGTTCTAGTCACCAGTCGGCTGAGCCTAAACCCGAACCAGCACATGAACACCCTGACAATCAAACATGTGTATGTGTGAGGACTATAAGCATAGGAGTTCTGAATATCCTCGGAGTGAGTAGACTTGAAGCACGGGTCCAGAGCAGTAGGAAACAGAGAATGTCCTAATTGTAGTACTGCGGTTTTCCCAGCAGGAGAATGGATGCCTGCTGTGTAAGGGAAGCGGTGAGGCATATGTCAGAGTAGCTATGAACCATGGGTATACATATAAATGAGCCAGAACACCAATAGTGTAGTGGTTACAGCATCCACCCAATGTAAAGGCATTCCCAGTTCAAGTACGACTATAGCACATATTAATTGTGTAACGAATGCCTCTGTGCTGTAAAGCCAACATTTATACAAGTAAGGGTGACCGCGTTTGCATGGGTCCGTTAACCGAATTCCATCAAATTGGTACTTTCATAAGGAATAAGGCACATGTAATCCCAAAGAAGTGCCTGTAAACATATGTAACTCAGAATAAGTAGATGCAAGTGTGCCTGCGCGGGTGTACGCAGCTATTAGCATAGCAAATGTATGTTGTCTGTAACAGCTGTAACATTTATATATATAGATAGATGTGTGTATAGATAAATATCCACAGACATAACAGAAATATGCAATTATATATCTACATATTTATCTATATATAGCTATAGATATATATATATATATGTATATATATATATATATATATATATATATATATCTATACACACCTACACTTGTAACCCACAAACCGTTCATAATCCATAACACCAGGAAAGGCACGTATGTGCAAATATAAATGGATGGTGAGCCTGTGAATACACGAGGCAGTACAAAATGTGTGTAGGGCTCCAATGCTCATGAGAGGGCAATGTGTAAAGGTGTGTCATGGCTGTGATATCAGGTCTATAATGGCTGTTATGTGTGGAAACTCAACACGGGTGTGCAGGAGAAACTATGGATATGCGATTATGGACACAGGAGTGCTAGGGTATGTTGCGCCGGGTGCAATGGAGCGGCCCGTGGAGGTCAGCTAGTACGTAGGTGTGATTCCCAGATAGAGCGTCGTTTGTGTGGAGACATGCGTGAATGGGCGTATTGTTGTCGGACGTTGTGCGTCAGGGCTGGCAGCCCAGCATGTAAAACCTATACGCCACCCATGAGCGGAACGGAGTTCTGCTGTGACAACCCCAAACCGGGAAAAGCAGAAAGACACAACTACATGAAGACAACAATATGTTGATGTACAGTCACAGTAACACAAACACACATCCTATTAACAGTAATAATATGAATGTGCACAGAAACAAACACAGTAGCAGGAATAATAGGCTGCGCATACGAGTAATAGGTCGAATGACACTGTATCACATCCCAGTTAGCAGCGGCACCCCAGACATGAAAAGCGTGCGACATCTGTCCACTGTATAATGTGCAATATACTGAGCACAAGTTCACCGGAGTGAATTGTCGGTGTCATAATGACTAAGGCAATAATATGCTGTTGAAGCAGAGATAAAACCCAATACGCATGTGTAAGTGTTCATGTCTGGGAAATGTATAGGTTAACGGACACACAGATGTATATATAGATAAAAACGTATATATACATATATCTGTATTAATTTACATACACATATATATTCATACGGATATATATATATACACAAACACAAGGATATACTACGGATATATATAGATAGATATATATACACAAACAACAGGTAGTGATATATATACATACACACAAAACAAAATATGTATGTCAGTGTAGATATACACATGCACATAAATAGGTTACTTCACAGCAATTAGGGGTAACATATTTACAGCCCGGGCATATGTGACTAGGAGGTCCAATAAATAAACGTTGTACCCCCCACATCACCCAGCTAGTCTGGACAGACATACAGACAGGCAATACAGATCAATACACTGCCGCTGTCCAAAACACTGGTAGGAAAGTACCAGTGGGAGAGTTCTGCAAGGTCTACACTTTAAACATGGATAACGGTGTCCCTTGCGGGACCCGAAAAATTCCGGGTACGTGTGAATCTGCTGACACCAACACAAGCAGGATGTAGGTGTACATGAAACAGTAGGTTGTGCAAGTGTGATAATACATGGGTTGACAAAACGTACGACATGTGTCCTGAGACAGGGAGAGTGGGCAATGTGTAGTGGTGTGCTCATACCCCAGCTGTGCTCACAGTAAGTATTTGTCATGGCTGCTGTAGAGGGGTGCCAGGTAGGTGGACCATGGGTATGCATTAATGGGCTTAAGTGTGCAGGTGCTGGTTGGCAGAGATGTAGTAGAAGTCATTAATATTCCTATGTGGGCATAGCATACGCCTACACCTCCCAAACCTGAAGAGCACATCTACCGGATAGTCTGTAAACCATCGGGGGAATACATAGAGACCAAATCAGTGCCGTGTACCCGATTAGCATGGACGTCCATAGTTATGTATCGGAATGTAACAAAGTCCAACTAAACACTTCCAAAACTAGTGATATTTGGTGAAGAGGTGGAGGAATACAGGTAATGACAGATGACAACATGTATGAGTCATAAACAGAATGTACCTCGACAAACGTGAATGAATACATATGCTCTGTGACTGTGAATGTGTCTGGTTAATAGAACCAGTTGTCTAAATGTGTCCCACAGGGTGTTATGCATTGTTCCTGATACAGTGTTCATTCACACCCATTGGTATGTGAGTTCTGCTACTGATGGAAAGTGCATAATTTGCTGACCACCTTAGGTAGATGATAGCATAATAGAAGAGGTTCAACACCCGTACGCCTGCGAGGGACACACCCATCTGGACAGTTGTGTCCTGAAAAATGACAGTTATGGCACATGGCCTGCGAGTTCGGGAATGGAGGCTATATAGTGTGTGTAGTGGTGTCAGACATCAATTTGTTGTATCAGTAACAGTTACATGTAATAGGAAACAGTATTATCAATTATAATGCTACATGAATAACCTTAACGTATGCAAACCGTGGAAGTCGTCCTTTTACTACTGGCTGTGGGTATGTGTTGCCTTGACACATGTGATAGCTCTACATATAGGGTCTATAGGGCCAACACCATTCTGAATGGCCAAAGTGGAACCTGCTCTGTAGAAATGTCAGATGTACCAGGGCAGAACATACCTACAGCCATGCATAGTACAGAAATATACATATCGGAACAAATCAAAGCGTAGTCTAGCAGCAGTAAAGTTGCTTATGCTACTACATATGACATATCTACATGTCAGGTATACAAAACCTGTAGCAAGCAACCAATACAGACATGTACAACATGAGAATGTCCCCTAATCAGGACAGTTGCAATGGCTAGAGTATTGTCCATACCACTCAACTGTCACGGAATGTCAGGTACATCCCTGAGTTTGACTGAAAGTTTAACTCTGTCCCTCTTAATCCCTACAAAAATTAGTGGCTGTTGAAGGAAAGGTGGTGAATTACACTTACTGACTAATGACAATAAGTAAGAGTTATAAACAACTGTTACTTCAGAATATGTGTATTAAGTCATATGCTCTGATTCTGTCAATGTTTCAAGTTAATAGCACTACTTTTTTAAAAGTGTCCCTGATTTTTCTTGACCTGTCCCTGATTCTATAGAAATGTGTCCCCGATTGGTGGAGAGTTCTGGTATTGTCACATGAGATATGCGTGATGAGGGACTGTCACATGCAAAGTGGGAAAGGTGTCACACCTACAGTCTCCTGTCGTGCAATCTGAAAGGTGGACAACGTGCAGTAGGTATGCGGTAGCTTGACTCGGCGGACAGCTGCATTAACAAACTCAAGTCACATGTCAGCATTGCAGAGTATCGGTTCCCATGTATCAGACAGATGGGAGCAGATCGTATGAGGAACACGCATATAATATGATTACGTCACTGGACAGGCCGCCGTGTCCGTACAGTTGAACGCCTGCCATCGCAAAATGGTTACACATACCTTATACTGTAGTCATGTAGTCCGATGTAACACGCATCACAAGGGATCGCACACACCCAGCGTGAGTGACAAATGTAAGCGGAAATGTCGGTGAGCGAGCGGCTGTAAGCGTGTTTGTCTACCAGTATGCCAGTAGTGCACTGTCAAAGAAATGTGGAGTCTAAACGTGTATAAGGTGCTGTGACCAGAGGTCAGCAGTGCTTAACACTGTGCAAACCCATGCACAACTGCTCCCACCTGCTGGAATGTGCCTTACCCAGTCTGTATCCAAAGGCATCGGCATGTCTGCAAATAAAGAACCGCCCTATACATGTGATGGTAGAAGTACCCTGCGCACATAGCTCATGTGAATGAACAATAGACCATGGCATATGTACAGACAATAGACCACATGCACACACCATACAGCGCAGACATCCAACAGTATAGCAATGTACTGGCAGATATGTCCAGACCACTGGTGTATGCATGCTTGGCCGTCCTGTGTTTCAGTGTGTGAGCATGCCCAGTATGACTGTTACGCATGTTGTCAACCGACATTACCGTCATACCGTCATGTGTGTGAGCATGCCAATATGGTCAACTGTATTGCATGTGTCACATGTCCAGTTAGTTAGTACTGTGTTGCTGACCCCTCCATTCTACATCGACAGGTGTCATGCTGTGTCTGCAGGGTAGCTAATGGTCATGTGGCATTGACAGTTGCTACATGTCTGCATAGCGTGGGGGGACATCCAACCACAACCACAGTCCTACACAGCACCGTGGGTGGTGCACATGACTCTCACATGTGTAGGTTTGATGGGGGGCACAGCCAACAGTTGTACACATCTGCCGCTACTGTACTGGTATGCCGGGTACTCCATGTCAGTGTGTGGACCTACCTAAATTGCTGGTTGGAGGGATACCAGGGTACTTCAGTTCCAAGCTTTAATTACCAGCACAGTGGTGTTGGACGTCCTAGCTTACACAACCTACATCAAACTGCCTGGCCTGCTGTCATCTGTGTGTGTCTTAGGGGGTTGGGGCATTCACTGGGCATATCCATAGGCCATCGTATATCATTTGTCTGTATTGGTCCACATCTGTCCAGCTGCATGGAATGTGTGTGTGCTGTACGGACACACATGATGGCCAGCCCATAATCAGCAGTGGTTTAGGACACCCTGTGTACTACAGGCTACCATTGTGACCCCTGTATGTGCTACAGAGGTCATGGTGCCACTATGAATGTGTACTGTCTGCTGCCCTAACATTTGGCCACCACAGTCACTTGTATGCTCACATACATACCATAGCAATGGGTAACTACACATTCTAATACAACTGCCACTTGTTAGGTCAATAGACATACCCTGGGTGTGTTCCGGACTTCAGGATGGTGCTGGAGTGCTGCCTATGTAGGATGCACACAGTGCACCTCCTATACATGGCCGAGCACAGATACTGTCATGTTTGGCATCCCTTGTACTGTATGCGGGTCAGAGAGGGGAAATCCGTGGGTACCTACTGTGTCAGTGCATATGCCTTGTGTTGCCTCTTTGCCAAGGGCAGGTCATACTGTGCACGGGCTCAGGTAGTTCCTTCACCAAGTCACACTGTCTCTGTACAGGCCTTGGCAGTGGTGTTGGGCTGTGTGGCCCTGCCCCATGCTGTTCCTGCTGCAACTGTTACTGCAGGATAAGATTGTGTATCATAGCAAATACCATAACAACTTGTATGCATGTAGCTTGTGAATACTGCAGAGCTCCAATGGATGTGTCCGGATACCAGTACTGTGAACTGAGCATCCCAAACACATGCACAAGTATATGTCTTGCCTGTGCATCTGCCTCAGTATGGTGTGAGTGTTCAGGTGTGTGTGTATCTCTGATGGGTGTCATCAGCCACGACACCAGTGTTTACCCAGCATCCCCCACTAGGAGACTGTAGGGGATGTCCATATTGGCATTGGTGTGCTGCAGCTGTGTCAGAAGCCATATATCGGACACATCATAGCTTCCAGGGCAGACAGCACACACATTCAATCTCATGCCCTGGCCATCGCATATGGTCTAGCTGTTGGAGGGTATACCGCTGCAGTGACTGTAGGCCCTACCCCACTCACTGGGTGATGCTACGATGTGTATGTGTGTGCAGGCTATAGCACCCAGTACCCCAGGGTAGTCATCCATGTGGTTGAACAGATGCATATTGCTGGTCTACTAATCACATGTGTTGAGGACATGTACGTGCTCACTAGCATGTGTTGACATGGCGTCTGTGAACTGGTGCAATACTCTGGATGCAGATGCCTGTGAGATACCCATGATATCCCCAGTTGTGCTGTGTGAGGTACCTGTGGCTAGTACACCTAGGCCAACACATACCATGGTATCCACTGTGATGTGTTTCCCTCGGCCTGTTTGATGTGTCAGGTGTGGCAGGCACAGGTCAACAAGCTGCTGTAAGGAGGTCTCTGTCCACCCCATAGTGCTCCAACATCCCCAGCCCATGTAGCCCCCTGGTAAGTTACCCTCGGTCTATAAAGTCTTATGTCACCCCAGTAAGGGTTGTTCGGTAGCATACACATCCTCACTGCCCCAGCCTCCTGCACATGTTGGTATATGTTGCCTGCTGCAGCCCATGTCATTTGGTTGGACTGTGTCATGAAATGTCCCTGCAGGTATACAACGGTGATGTAGAGTGCGGACGAAACCTGTGTGTATGCTGCTTGCTCGCATTAACGTACTGTTCACGTGCGGGCTGGCCATGTCATCTGCTGATTGTGCTGATCAACACCTGTTTGTGCAGCCTGTACACCCTGACTACCCCACCAATGCTGTCATCCCTCCCAATGTCACCAGGCAGGTATAGACACACCCCTAGCTTAGGTGTGCTAAGGCAGGAGCACTCCCGAGGCACAGTTCTGCAATGTGCATACAGTATGCCTGACCCCCCCCTCCTATGCTGTCAACTATATTCGAGACCTGCACCCAGCTGACTAAACACATACACTCCAGGGACCAGCAGCACACCAGAGACCAGCAGCACACCCTGATGATAAATGTGATACACTATAGTCAACCTCATCTGCATAGTATAGTCTTCTAATGAATAGTTATATGACCCATACCGAACCTCCAAATTAATAACCACTGCTCAGTGTCGCTCAGATTCATACACAACTGGCAACAGGTGCCTTACTATCACCATATTCAATGTCCCATGGTCTTCCCAGCAACAAAATAACCAGTGTCTACACATCTAGAACCCATGGCCCTGCACACTACAGACGATGTGCATTACCACCACACCATGGCAGATATACATAGATCCTAGATTATCACGTACAGATCATCCGGCACAAACATTCAATAGTGCTGATGTCCCCAGACATATATGTTCACATCTATGTCCACCTCTACATCTACATATATCATATATATTATTTGTATACATATATACATGGACATACACACACACACACACACACACACATATATATATATATATATATATATATATATATATATATATATATATATATATATATCTATATATATACATATACATACACACATATACATGTACACACATATGTAGATATGGCATTTATATCACAACAGTGGACCACATGACAGCAATGCATTAGACAGGAATGAAAAGGAAACAACATGTGCCACCTGCATCATGTAGTGTTGTTACTGTCAAGGCACGTGTGTTATGTTGCGTCACACGGGTCAGACCGTATCAAGGGTAAGAGTAGGGCTGCTGACAGTTACTCACCAGACCTATTGGCGAATGTATGTGTTGACAAACCAGTGTCTTGGCAGAATATGCGGGCTATGGACACTATATAGGTCAGCAACAAAACACACTGAACACATCCCACAGCTAGCCACCCACAGATACCAACACATACCAAACACACACACCTGCCATGCCTTGGAATCGAGCACCTACCTGTCTAGTCTAACACACTACAGCATTATGCAGTAACAGAATGCGTTACCGAGTTCCAGCATCACCGCACTCCCACAGGCATACATCTAGGTGGATGACATCATCCGCAAAGGCAAAGGCGCCGATAGGGAATGTATGGGGAGTGAGCCATCTAAAAGCATTACTCTGTACCCAGGCAGCTGGAAACACACCCACACACACAGACTTGGCCGTGCTGGGAGTCGAACATACACCTAACTACCTTATCACACTACAGCATTACGCATTTACAGAATGCGCTATCGAGATTACTGGTACACAGCACTCCCAGAGGCATATTTCTAGGTGGATGACATCATCCACAAAGGCCAAGACGCCGATAGGGAATGTATGTGGAGTGAGACGTCTAAAAGCATTACTCTGTCCCAAGGCAGCCGGAAACACACACATACACACACACACACACACACACACACACACTTGGCAGGGCTGGGAGTCGAACATACACCTAACTACCTTATCACACTACAGCATTACGCAGTTACAGAATGCGCTACCGAGATTACTGGAGCACAGCTGTCCCAGAGGCATACTTCTAGGTGGATGAGATCATCTGCAAAGGCAAAGACGCCAATAGGGAGTGAGCAGTCTAAAAGCATATTACTGTCCCAAGGTAGACGTGGACAAACACACGGCAATGGTGTGAGCGGGACAACTGCCTATCTACGGAGCACTATTACAACACTACATAGATACGTGCCACAGACAGTACACCCTTCAAGACAGTCAACCAGTGTGTTCAATGTAGGCATCCATCCTGACGTGGGGTATGGACATCTGTTGCCTGGATGACCACCATCGCTATACAGGATGTCAGTGGCCATGCCCATACACAGAGGCACATCACCAACACAAGGTGTCACTGGGCATGCTCACACACTTAGTATCACATGTCCATTTGGAATGTACTATGTGTCCATCTACACAACGGCGTACTGGGCATGCTCACACACTTAGTAGAAGTGAAGGTCTATCTTGCATGCACATGAATTCTAAACATGAAAGGGCACAGTTTGGAATGTACTGTGTGTCCATCTACACAACGGCGTACTGGGCATGCTCGCACACTTAGCAGTAGCAAAGGGCTGTCTTGCATGCACACGGATTCTAAACATGGAAGGGCAGAGTATGGTGTTACTGTCCCCATGTACATGAAGGCCACTCACATGTACTGACCAGTACACACTCAAGAGCCATCACAGATGTCTCAGGTGCAGATCACAGAGGTAAACACTGCATTCTACTATGTAGCCCTCAGACATCACCATGTCCTTGGACCAGCAACACACATCCATACATTACCACAACACCGTGTGACTCATGACCAGTGGACTGTACATAGGTCTACAGCAACTGTGCAGACTACACATGTACTGACAGGGTTCCATCATGTGTTATGCAATGCAATGATACCACTGTACATAACCAGGTCTGCTCTACACATAACAGGGGCCCTGGGTCTTACACAGCTGTGACAGATGACTGTCGCTGTACACCAAAGAACACACGTTTGGATATGACATACATGTAATCACAGTGGATATGTACATGGACCACACACACACACACACACACACACACACACACACACACACACACACACAACACATATGTACATAGCATAGCTTTTGCTGTCCTCCATACAGACAAGTGGCTACAGCAATCACACGCATGCACATGGAAGGTAGGTCCATGGCTGTTGAATGCTAACAGTACATGAGGTAGCAATGTTGACCGAGGAAACATTCCCTCTGTACTAGTAACCCATGACGCCCATCTTATCATACAACAGTCCATGGGTTATGTATGTCATCACACATGTCCACCAATCGCAATGCATACAAACATGGCTACATGACAGGCATGTAGGACCAACACACATGTACATGTAGTGGTGTGCATGCAGCTACCATGCATGTGCAGTAACTGATGTATGTAATTTATCTGTGCCTAACTACAACATGCAGTTGCACTGCAGCCCCATCATTGACACCTGTATATGGTGAAATACTGACAGTACGGTAGGATGTACATCAGGTATGGATGGATGTGTGTACATAAAGTGGTGATCCACCTGTGTAGATGGATGTTTGCCGGGGATGGCTCACAGGTGTGTCACAAGCCATCCTACCATTACATGTGCAAACAGTACGCTATGTTACTGTTACTTGATAGTGAAGACATAAAACCTACACAGCGGTCGGGTGTTACTGACTGTAAGTCACTTGACACCTGTAACACTTACATCCTCCTGTGTGCATATAGCAGCACAATTGCTGAAGGTAGCATTGGTACATAATGCGGCCAATACGGCTGCATGTCTGTCAGATGTATCATCAGATAGCAGGTGTATCATTCACAGTACTGCCATGTGTGTTTGCTTGTGTGACCATATATGCCACATATGGTGGGGAATACATCCCAATTGTTACACACCCCTGTACACTGTTGTAGAGATCTGTACATACTGCAGTGTGGAAAGCATAAAGTAGGCAGGGGTGGTGTGGTATCACACACACGTCAGTTATCCGTATGTGAATGGCATTTGTGGACTCCAGTGTGTGTGTGTGTGTGTGTGTGTGTGTGTGTGTGTGTGTGTATGTATGGCTGTCTGGTGCATGGCGTGAGGGTGTATGCTACCATACAGAACAGACAGGAACCCTAACCCCTCATGGTGATGCAGTCTACTACCCTGTTGATGCCATCGGTCTCAGCCTTACTGGCTACCTGTACATGTTCATTCTCTGTGTCGCGTCATGTGGGTGCACAGTACTGTGAGGGTGATTACCACATAGGCAGGGGTCCTCACCTCCACACTATCAAGTGTGCATTATAGTGTTGTTGACCCTGTGAGTGTGGGCATGTTACTGTGTGTTTCTGTGTATGTCTGTGTGTGTTCTCATCCTGTAATGTGACAGGGTATTACTGCTACACAGTGAGGCCTCATGCTATCAAGTGGCCTCTAACGTTATCATTGGCCAGACCACTGTGTAAACCCCTGCACCATGTCAACATATGTGTGATATGACCTGGTATGGATGTCATGTCTCTAGCCACTGTAGCCTATTAAACAGCCCACATGCTTCTGGATCAGTAGATCTGTGGACATCTGTGGTATGGTAGCCTTTCTAACAGTCAGGTTGAGACTGCATATAGCATGCTGGTATTGCCATTCATGCCTGTGAGTACTCCACATTTACACATGGGAAACTGCAAACACTGCTACTTGTTGGCACATGCAAGTAGACCATAAGGAGGGAACCAGGGCATCATTACCAACATGCTGTTACTGTTGTTACCAAGACACATACTGTGAACATATAACAATGCATTATAAACCTGTACTACATGGTATGTCTGGTGCATGCCAACAGTATACAACTAATGTAATATACACTTCTCTCACTATTCTGTTCACCCTGTGCATCAGACCATTTGAGCATGCCCCTGCACCGATGGTGTGGATGACAGGGATGTGGCACTGGCAACATCATATGCACAGGGTGATAATGTTTGCCAGGGGCATAGGCTGCACCAGTGGATGACATCATGTGTGTGGGTAAGGGCTGGTGATCTGATTGGACATGTGTGGTAGTTATGCATGTGGGTGTTGCGGTGCCCTACAGATGTTTTTTCTGTGTGCGTGTATGAGTGCACACAGTTCTGCCTTTTGCCAGGCCTACACAGGGGTATTATTGACAGCTCCAGATTATACAGACCAGGATGTACAGCTCACTGTGTCTGGCCACGGCCACGTGACCTGTGCCTGCCAGGGATTTCACGGGCACTACCAGGTGGAGGTACAGATTGGCTACTGTCCGATGACACATGTCCACTGGAACTGTGTCCCCACTGGGAATGTCCATGGCCACATCCACGTGGCCTGCTGTATCATGGTGTGGACAGCACAGCACCAGCTTAACTGCTACCGGCACTATGGGAGCGGGCATGTGAGGTGGCTCGTTCACGTTGACCTGCACTAGGTGGTGTAGCTGGCCTACATCCACATGGCCTACACCTCATTCCTACCAGATGTTCCAGCACAGACAGCTCACGCTCGCGGATTGCCATGCCATGGTCAAGGATTCCAACTATGTCACTCAATCGCCTGTCCAGAACATCAGAAATCTGCTGTTGAACATTTGCCAATGCCTGGATGTTGTCATTTAGAGTACGGATAGCAGCCTTCTGAAGCTTCTGCCCTTCTCTGTTCTGCCGTTCAGCACATGCCTGTGCCACCATTACAGTCTGGAACATGTGTCTGGTGACACCAGCTGCTGCGCCCTGTCCTTCAGGTGTATGTTTGCCAGAGGTCCTCCTATGAGCAGCACTGGCCACATGCCTGTGTGGCACATCTGCAGTCATTACACTGACACCATGGTATGGAGACACACCTTCTGTAGCCACCACACGTTCCTGTTCCAAGCTAACATGCTGACTGTCCTTCCTCTATGGCCACTGGTGATGGGGTATGTGTTGGCATGAGAACTGTGTGTGGGGAAGAGGGGGACATAGCTGGGATGGCAACCACTGGCACAGATTCAGCCCCTGACAACCCTGCCTGTACCTCATGCATATGTTCATCACTGCTAGTATCTGTGGGGACACTAACATCAGACGGACCACAGGAGGGTAATGCACCTACATCACCTGTGAATGCAAAGAAAGACTCTACATTACAATAGACACACACACACAGACACACACACACAGACACACCATGCATGTGATTTGACAAACGGCATGCAGCATGCATGTGATACAGCAGACGGTATGCAGCTCAGACATTAATAGTGGTAGTTAGCATACCTCCCTGGGTTGCACACAACAGCAAGCAGGTGTCATATCAGTAGCCATGCAGTTCACACAATCATGGTAGTAAGCATGCATCCCTATGATACACCATGTGGACCAGCACAGGTTAACAGTATACATGGCTGAAGTGACCTTGACATGTAATCTGCTGACGTGTGCATTGACATGCATACATGTCTGACACAATGGTGTCCTGACACATGTACAGTGTTGTAATGGATATCACATTGCAGTGTTGTCTGTATGCCCTACAGATAGAATGCATGTTTAGCAAATGTGCATGAGCATGGAAGGGTAGCGTGAGGCGTCTACATTGCTATACAGTGTGAAGTACAGATACTGTGCCATTGCATGGCATCATGAGGTGTCTATATTGCTATACAGTGTGTAATATGCACACATTGCATAGCCATAACTGCGTGCATACACATGACATAACTGTGGATTGTGACCCACATTGCTGTGTCATGTGACAGGTCACTGGAAGACCTACGGATGACACCCCTGCACAACTACTACAGAGTCTTAGCTGCCTGGCAACCATGTCCACACATGGCAGACTTGTCAATACACCATGTCCCACATGACATCGATGTACCACACACACGAGGTGCACGGCTGACGGTGATGTCCTACAGCAGCAAGGGAAATGTACGGTATCTTTGGCCTGATGTGGTGTCAATGTCTGTGGAAGCTGTGTAGGTGACTACTGTCATGCTATGACACAGTCGTGATGTTCAACACATCTTATATGGTCGACTTATGTGACACCTCCACTAGCTGTGCACAGGCTTTTAGGATGTCCAGTGTACCAAATCAACTGTATAATCAGTCAACTAAGGCTATAGTTAGACCATGTTTGGAAAATGTGCAACAGGGTGTATACACATCACATCTACTGTGTGGCTACATGTCTCTGGCCATCCTCCATGGCCATGTGTAAACATGTGTTGGCCAAATGTTTGTGATGGCCATCTATCTCACATGTCTGTGTAGTCCCATATGACATACACCCATAGATGTCAGATATGTCACCGTCCACAGGGCTATGCAGACAACGGGTTGTATGTTTGGTATGTGGGGTATGTATTATGGGATAGTGTGACAATATTGCAGCCAGAACACTACATGTCTGGGACATGTCAGATGGCACATCACAATGTGTGCACCCATTGCAGGGGCATATAACACAATGGTGACTCCTGTGGGCTGCCCATATCCCAGCTCACTGTGTGGTACTGTTTGTGTACCACACATGTGTTGTTCCAATGTATAGTACATATGCCTGCATTGAACAACACCTCACCGTTGTATGCACAGCTGTCCACACATGTAGCAATGACAGATACTGTGGTTTCATGTCGGTGTTTCATTTCATTTGTATATATTGCACATGGCTAGCCAGTGTGAATGATGGGAGATGCAACCTGTATATCGTGACTGGACCATACATCATGTGTACATGTGTTAACTGGCCACATGGCGAATAGATATATGCATTAACATGCCTGATACTGATGACAGTCTCACCTGCAATGGACTGATGTCTGTGTGGCACGCCAGAGGTACCTGTATAGGGGTGACACAGCAGTTTGAACATTATCCATGACTGTATGACAGCCACAGGGTGCACTGTGCATGTTAACACATTTGCCTGTATAATAGCATATAGTATGCACATGTGTGCATACACAGGGTAGCATACTGTAGTATGCAGCATGTGTGTAAACATACATTGCATATGATGTTACATTACATATTGTACAGTGACACATGCAACTAAATGGGATATAATAGTCATATGTACAGTAGTGACTTACCAGGCAACTCCAGGCTCATTGGTTGGGAGACACCCACCTCCACGATGGCAGCTAGTGTTTGTGGATGCTGTTTTGAGGGTGTCCCCAGGCTGGCCAGTAGCTCCTCAGTGTGTGTGAGTGGGGGCTGGGTTTGTGGCCCACCACCTGTTCTACCTTGTTCCCTGGCGATTGTAGTGGCATGCTGTTTCGCATGTTGTATCAAGTCCATGCAGTGTCTGCGCACCTGCTGGTAGGTGCGGTTATGGCCACCCACATCATTAACCCTCCTGCGAAGGTCCTGCCACAGGTCATCATGCTGCTGGGCATGCTGTGGCACATGGCTGAACAACACCTCATAGTTCTCATGGAGGTATGGGATAAGGACATCATCCTCCAGGCGGCTGTACGCTGGCAGGCGTGAACGAGGCATTATCTGGAAGACATAATGATGGTGACAGGTCACAGTATCACAGAGATGTACAGAGATACCGCTGCACATACATTTGTATTAAATCTAGTACATTTGCACAGTTATCTTTGCAAATCATCATGATACTGACACGACTGACATGTTTGTGTCACACACATGTAACACCCATTATGCATTGGATATCATCACCATATATGTGTGTCACCTCTTTACATTATTCATACTCCATGTTAATGCTGTCTTGATGTGGGCATGTCTGTTTGCCTGTACTGGTGTTCTTACCTATCAGCACATGCCTGGATGTGTCCACAGGGATGCTGTTGACCTTGATGCTGTGTATATGTCACATATCAACACATACACTGCCTTTATGGACATGAGCAGTGACAATGCACACATACGTACGGAACCTTTACATGCATGTGTTTTGCCATATACATCTACACGGCACTGTACAGCAGTTCAACATCCTGCCATGGATCGCCTGTGTTGCACATGTGATAGACATGGGAAAATGGCTAGCCGGACGTCATTCGCAGGGATGGTTATCAACTATAGCATGTACGGGCAAGGTTTCCTAGCTGTATCCGACAGCCATTTTGCCAGCGCGAGGTGCATCAGTGCCACATTATTGATCCAGACAGTTAATAATACATCTACCATGCGGTCATCACACCATGTATGACAGAGATGACATGTGCAGCTTTGATGGACAGGGTTGCATGGTATGGCGGGAGTATGTAACATGTATGGCACAGGGATCTGTCCAGCATGTGGCGATCCTTGTAGTAGGACGGTGGCTGTCCATGACGTATGTCTTTGAGATCAGGATATGTACGTGTAGCATATCCAACATTACAGTGTAGCACATGTCTTTATACAAGGTAGCCAGCATGCTGCATAGTGGAGGTGAGGATTGTGAAGGCTGGTATCGCCCATCCACGCATGGCCAATACCCCTTAAAGGTGATATGTGATCCAATATTGGTCACCCGAGTGCTGAGTATGCCTGTCCAATGATCTCCATGCTCATGGATGGCACCCTGTCATGACATGGGTGCCTCGTATGACTACCTAATTGGCCTGGAGACGTCACCAAGTCAGGGAGGAGAACTGCACAGCACCATCCCTTACACAGTGTCCATAATGTTGACCGCTGCCTAGATGGTAGTTAATGGGTGCAGGGTTATTCACCTAGCGGTGACAATGCTATTATCAGCTGTCAGATTGTGCACATATGTCACACACCTCACCCACAAAGCCCATTCTGTATGTTGTCCACAACACTGAGACAGCTATTGCTCCTAGGTCATGGCCATTCACATCCTTACATGCACAGATGCCTCCCATTTGTCTGTGTGGTATGGGCTACAATGAGGGGGCAGTACAAAACATTAGCCCTGTTTTACTATAGCTGCCACTGGTGTGATATGCACATGTCACTCTGACACCTTTTGTAGTGTTGATTCTGTCAACAGGCCACTGGTAGAACACTCCTGTGACATACGAAGATACAGCTAGTATACTCAGTGTAGCTGGAACATGGTATGGGTGATGATGTCCTATGATCTGTCACAGGTATGCTATGCAGTGTGAAATCATCCGTACTGTCATCTACTTCTGTACTGCTAACATCTACGTTGATAAAGGTTCATAGACTTGCAGACCATACTCAGCAGGGTAATAGTGCAGTGCCTCCAATTATGACTGTCGTCTCCACTTGTGTGCTGCAGTGGTTTGATATTATCCAACACCCTATCTGTATTGCATATTCATGCTCAGCACTTGTTCAGAACTTGTGAGCACTTCATGAGCTACTAATTACTATAGCACCCATTTCAACTCATTTCTTACAAGTACACTGTCTGCCCTTACATTTCCAGCTTGCTTACAGTACAACAGCTGTTGTACACACGTAACTCACATATCTTATGAGATATGGTTGAATATACAGGCATGTCCAACTGTCACGTACCAGTGCTATTGCCTGTCTATATGATGAATATGGCGAACATGTGGCAATAGAGCAATTGTCTCATGTACACAGTCAATGCTCACCTCCCAACATACGACACTACAGCCTGTGGGAGATGCACATATGTAGCCATGCTGGGGGTAATGCTCTCACCAACCCAGACTGAACCTGACATTCATGTGGGGACGTGCAACATTTGCAACACACCTCACTCATCACATAGTCTCACAAGATCTCCACCACCACAGGCCACACATAGTATGAGTATGACATTTGCAGAACCTGTCAATACTCTGTGTAGGCACCAGAGGCAGCCCCCATCACCAAACACAACAATAATTACTTATAGCCCACAGACCCATGTGTGCCCATCAAATACAGACAATAGGGTGTTATAACATACCCAACACACCAGTCATAGGTGACGCTGTAGGCGGTCACACTGATGTCCCACTCAGCAGGCTACACAAGGCGATAGTCGCTTACAGCTAGCTGTCGGGTAACTGGTTCTGCAACATAACCTATGCACCCATGCCACACCTCACCAGGTACAATTTGACTGTCATTCTCCATGTTAAGTGTGACTGCCCTAAGATGTAACTTCCCAGACTACATGTTCAGGGACATGCAATAGCTCTCCGGTCTTGTAGCCCAGAAGGTATCGGCCAAGCCCTGAGGAGCATTCTGCATTCATCCAGACTAGATACCACTCTACAACAACTGACTGTTTCACTTCAACAGTTGCCTATGCTTCTGCTGTCATTCCACAGGCATCCAGTATCTGTCCGCTTTGAATGACACGGTCAATAAAACACAATGGTTTGATACAGATGACCTGCACCTGTCAGCCCTGGGAGTACAGATAACATGTAAAGTTCTTGCTGCTCCTATACTGCCTGTCTTGCAAAGTTTCCAATAACATTCACCACCAGAACGGGAACAGGCAAGCAAAACATGAAGTCATGTGACTCAATGCTTGACATCATCTCTGACGCACGCAGGCAAGGCACTCCTTATAATGGACCACTTCAATATCTTTGCAGTGACTGGGACCTGGCTCTAGGCTCTGCAGAGCACACCTGCACTGACAGGTTATACGCAGACCACACCTTTCAGTCATGTAACCTGGACCGGAACACCCATGGCTGAGGTGTGTCCATATTTCACTATGTTGTACACACCTCCTGGCTGGTTACTTAGCACAATGCATCAGAGGTGATCCACGTGCAACTAACTGTGGCCAGAACTGCTATACACATTGTAACATGGTACGGATTCAACAACATACCCCACGGTTACCGGCCCTCATTTCTTGGTGTACTGGACAGTAGGGTTCAGACAGGTACTACTGATGTGCAACTGACACTACCCCACACTTAACTGGGATAGCTACTCATGTACCAAGACATTAGGCCAACGCTGTCCAGGATTCATAACCTCCACTCGGCTGGATCAACCCATACACACCACCACCAAGACCAACAATATCCTAGACATGGACATTACCAACATGACACTGGTGTTCCACACCTGTGGTTATCCCCTCGTTGGTAGTTTCTGAACATATGATAATCACCCTTGTTATCCACATCCTGGCACCACACCCTTCATGGCATACACAGTACAAGATTAGTACAATGCCCACTACAGACGTCTTATGACAGCAGTAGTAAACATCATGACACCCGTGCAGATGGACAATGCACATGCAAATGCTGAAACATACCCCAGTGCACTTCATTAGCACTTACATGACTGCATGGATCATGCTATTCCAAACAGAGCCATGATGGTACCCACCAGATAATGGACGCCACTCTGGGGGTCCAGTTCCTTGGACATAATGTACAACAAAAGGTAGAGGCTGTTGCAAAGTGGAGTACAATCCCATGGGTGGGGTAGCTCACTGGTCAGCCTCAGTAGGGCTCCGGGATCCCTTATCACATCCTCCAAACCTAGCTACATAAACATTACTGCGACACATTCCAGGGTATACCACAAAGCATTATGGAAGTATGTCAGTAGTCAGTGGCAATACCCACATCTGCTCTGACATACGACGGTTACTCAGGAACATTACAGAACCGAGTGATGTTGGCAACATCCTGGCGGATGGGTTCAATGCTAACTTTACACCCTCTCACTCCCTACAGGGCCATAATCCATGCAGGAACATTGCAGGGTCCCTGCGGTCACAACTACACAGTTCCAACCTGCACTCTCTAAGGCCTGGAACACAGACTCCATGTGACCGTCCAACATCCCACGCTGTGATTTACACAAACCTCAGAATGACATGTCTCCCCACTTGGCCACCAGATTCACTAATAGCCTTGTATCAGACATTGTGGCCCCTGAATGGCACACAGCAACAGTTATCACACTCCACACAGGTGAAGCCACAATGAACCAGAGGGACTATTGCCCTATACGCCTGACTGGACTGTTCTGCAAGGCTATGGGGCACATCATCATGGAAGTCATTCACAGAGACATTGGTGGGCTCCAGACCTTTGATGCCACCCAGGTTGGTCTTGTTACGGTCATACCATGGCTCCTACACCTGGTGGACTCCTTTGATACAGTTACCAGGGTAGTTGATGACAGTAAGGGGGACCACACAGCCTACATTGTCCTCTCATTGGCTTTCAGCACCGTTCTCCATTCTGGCATTGACAACATACACATCCACCTGCACATCGACCCCTATGTCTCAGGATGTTATGCAAAGTGGCTCACAGACAGGACCCACATAATGAGGGTAGCATACCATAGTACCTACTGTATTTCAGTTACACTTGGCATACCACAGTCCTCAGTCATAGGGCCCCTCATATTCGGTATATGCTTCCCTGAGGTACAGGCTAGCACAGAGGGACTTTCCCTGACTAAGTTTCCAGACAACTGCATACAAGGTGCCATGATTGATCCACCAGCTGATACAGACTCCCTCCATAAGGGTGTCACTGTGACGTTTACCCAATGTCGATAACATGGCCTCAAGCTGCATGACACATGGTGCATGAACATCCCCTTTGGATTACACCAATCACCCACTGACTATCACATAGGTGGCAGTCCCCTACATACATGTGACATTATATGGGATCTTCGTACAAATGTATGTAGCACCCATTCCTTTGATAGCCATATTGCCAATGTGGCGTGGATATCCTTCTATTTGGCCACCCTTATCTGTACTGTGTTTGTAGCTGGAGCAAAGGCACCCATTGTATCTCTAAACTCCTGACGTATACACACATTCAAGGGTACAACACCCCATTTAGGGTGTACCTTACAGAACAGCAACGGCTTTACATACCACAACATTAACACACCATGAGGATTATTGAGCTCCGATGGTTGACATATGCGGCAGAACTACGGACACCATGACTGTGCACATTTGCATACTGCATACTCAGGGGTAACCTCTGCTGAACATACAGGGCCCATTTCCACAACAATATTCATGGATATACTCCACATAAGTGACATAAGCAAAAGCCACTGAGAGCAACATGCTCATGGATATGTGCACAAACGCAACAATGAGTGGGATGTTCTTGAGGGTTACATTCCCAAACCAGACACTCACCATGCTTTGGGACATGATTCCTATGTACATCACGCAGGGACACTCAGTAGCACTGTTTATGAGATACCTCACTTGGTGGATGGGAGACACACGTACGCCAGGGATCACTGCAGTGGCTGTACTGTGCAGAGGTGTAGCTAACACATGGCTCTGCTGTTCACAGACAGGACACTACCCTAGAGAGGTGCCTCCAGTGTAAATACTGTAGTTGGGCTTACACATAGACTTGCCAGACAGCATAGTACCTCACTATGAACCTGTGAAGCTATTACATGTCTTTTGTGCATGGTTAATTGAGTAGCTCTTCCATTTCGATTAGCTATCATGCTGTTGCAGTGTCCCGTGACTACAAGCCATATGTATCCTGTTATTGTGTATTGTACATGCCAATAGACAATACCTTTTGTTTGCATGATATAACTGTTATGCTGTGTAGAATATCTGACATATCTACCTACAGTACTGTGCATTACACATATTTTACATATTATCCCATAATGCAAAGCATACTTACACAGCAGGACCACCTTAGGCATGTTATTGTCGTTATATGCCCATACACATGCAAATTGTGACAGTTATATCAACATATACTATCCCCTGCTATGGCACGTACTTGTTGGACATATCCTACCACTGACGGCAGGTGGAGTGGAATTGTTCTGTTTAAAGCCCTCATGTAGCATCCCTTGTGGTGTCTGTGATGTTTAACTTGTGGCCCACAGCAGGACACACAATTTCTTCAAGCATTACTATGCTCAGCAAGACATCACTACATAATACCTTTTCCCACTTTATGCATTGCGGACACTTTTAATTAATACAAAACAGGCTATACATACACTAACATACTGAAGTGTTCTACATACCTTGTTAGCGTTCCGAACTTTCGTACATATCTCTCTTACACCTTTACTGTTTAAACGGTTCTATTGTATGAGCATACAGTTTGAATGTCTGGCAAGTCATCCTTATATACGTCGATACCTGCAACATGTGGTTTCCTGCCACCAATTAGTGTTCCTGAGTAGATTATTACATGCACATCAGCTGTGCAGCTACTCCATTCACCAATTACGCGGCAACAGTGGGGTATAATTGAATTCTCCACTTGGGCGTTGCCCTTTTGCCCTACCTTCGGGGAGAGGGCCTGTATGTATTTTGTTGTGTGGAATTGCAACTGCTATTTGTAGAGACATGGATATTTTGGATTCATGTCCCCCGTGGATTGTGTGTGACGGCTAGAGTATGTGGTTCTACATGTGAGTGTACCTGTCATCTCAACCGTCTGATAAGGGACTATTGCAAACAAAACCTGTAACATTGCCATTTATTCCATTATACAACAGCTATGATTTCACATGGCGCCTTTAGAAATGTGTTTCTCACAAGGTATGTTAACGCTTCTGCAGATGTAATTGAGTGAGTGGATGTTTGTGATGTTATTACAGTCTGCATTGCTATTGTTTCATGTGTGGGAGATGTAGGTGGGTGTACATAGCATATACAGGTTTGTGGGGACTGCATTTCTACTTATTCCATATATGTGTGTGGGCTCCTTCCCTAATTGAAGACCTATCAGTTAGTAGACTGAAACTATGGTTGTTATGGGCTTATACATTGGGCCGTTGTTAATTGGTTTCTATATAGTATGCAAGTGAGGTTGATACTTCCATACCTCCGGAAATACAGCGATATATAAAGGAATGTTACTAAATGACAGCTGTCCTGTGTATTTCTGTCACAGATATTTGCACTCATTGCAGTTGTGTTGGTGACTGAACCTCTTTGGCATGGGTTGCCACCTTTTCAAATGGCCATAGTGGGACATTTGCAGGACACACATCGGTGTTTACAGGCCGACACATACCCACGGTCAGTACACAGGATAGCACATACTTTTATCCTGAATACATACTTATGCTTGTAGCACTTTAGCTACTTATCATGTTTCATGTAACATTTACGTTTTTTAGATACAGGCATAACTATTTAATGCAACTATTACATACTATATGGGACATAATTATGTCCTACAATCTCGGACATTTGCCCTTTTTAATATTTCTTGTCAGGACATAACTGCCCAGGGAGGGGCTGTCCCTCTTAAAGTGGGACAGGTGGTAACCATATGCCTATGGCCAGCTATAACCACACCTACCATAATGATCTACCTCCAAGTTAGCACTAACAGACACACAATGCAAACACACACACACATTGCAGTCCCACGATAACGCACATGGCACCCTCAACACACACATTCACAGACTATGGCAATCACAAACACAGTTGAACACAGTACCTACATGGACCGCAACACCGGCAGCAATAACTAAATGTCCCTTAATATCATGATAATATTACACGTGGTTCTAGTGTTCCGGTACTGTGTTCTTTCGGTCTTTCAGCCTCGTGATTACGCGTGTCGGTATGTGACACATTCCATAGTTGGCAGTATCCTATTTATTTGTACCTCCATGGTTGTGTACATGTCGTTGACCTATCTACATATTTGCAGATATAGGTGAATCTGTATATATCAACATATATCTCTCTATCACCCTTTCTAACTCTATTATGTATATGTGTATATATATATATATATATATATATATATATATATATATATATATATATATATATGACAGAGAGAGTGACAGGCAGAATATACCTTTCATTGTGTACATGTCAGTGTATACTGTTACCTGGACTCCGCACGTTTGTGTTTGAACCTGTCACATTACACACCTGTCGTTGGTACATCTTGGGTAGCTTAGTGTTAGGTGATTGTGTACATGATTGCGTGTTCTACTCCTGGCAGTGGTCATTTTACCCTTCAGAGCAGGCACTATTAGTACAGGGGTGAATAATGCTGGTTTCACCTGTTCTGGACATCATTGACCGTGATCTGCGCGATATTCAGAGAAGCTTTGCTCTGTTTCATGCATATCCGTATAGTCATATTTAAGCAACGCTTACCAGCACTGGGCAACGCATATTCCCGCTAACATGTGCTAAACATGTTCTGATGACCTGCATCCAACATGCATTATTCGTGCCTTCGGGATTACGTTACATCCCTTGCAGGACATGTGACCGGGAACATGCACAACAGTCACTGCATTTACCACTTGGGCATCTGGGATTTGTACACGTGTTATGGCGTTTTGTATGTGGACTGTACTATGGCTGTTACTCCATACTGCGATCAAATGGGTAACTCAGTTAGTTTACATATGGATGAGACCTATTAATGGTATGTCCAAGTGATGTTTAATGCATGTGCTCCAGCATTGGGTATGTATGTCACACTGAGCCACACACTATAATGTGCTACACCTTCACACAACTGTACATGGAGCATGCTGGGGTGACAGATACCTGTCATGGGTACACCCCATGCTTTGCCACTACATCCATGATTACATTATATGGAACCCCTCATTAACGCACCAGGGAATCCATGCAGAGTGTGTGGGGAACAGTGATTACACACATGGATCCCGCAATTGGCTCTGCTCCACTGAGCGACAGTTGGTTACTCAATGTGGTGGCGACAGCAGACACTGTTTGCCTTGATTGATGAATGGCCTCTGACAATCAGGCGTGTATCTGCCGATGTACCTAGGAACCTATACACACAGTACCAACATATGCTGATAGGTGCATGTACTGTTCAGGTGTTGAAATTCCTTGTTCCAATAGCTGTTGTGTGTACAATGGTTGAGGGCTGCCTAGGTAGGATTTACACAGTAGGCCACCTATACATTACAATGTACAGGTGGTCGTGTGTGTGTGCCATCCATTTTAATGTGTGTGCAGGTGGAGAGGTGTGTCAGTCCGTAGGGGCCTACACTGTCAGAGTATGTGCTATACGTTCCCTCTTTGCCAAGGCATAGGCATATTGGGCATGCCTCCGTCTGCCTACTGGGGCTGGCACAGGGTGTTCATGGTCTGAATCCCTCTGTGCCTGTGATGGCCTTTGCAATTGCAGTGGGCTGTGAGGGCCTTCACCATTTTGTCCCTGCAGCAGCTATTTCCGCAGGATCATATTATGTAGCATGGCACATACTATGAGGATGTGGGAACACGTGCCTGGAGAGTACTGCAAGGCTCCACCAGATATGTCCAAGCAACGGAACCATGATTTGAGCATCCTGAACACACGCTCTATGATGATTCTGGTTTGTGTGTGTGCCTCATTATGGCGTTCTTGCATGGGAGTGTGTGCATTTCTGATGGGAGTCATCATCCACGGCTCCAGTGCATAGCCAGCATCCCTCACAAGGTGGCCATGTGGGAGGTCCCCCCTGACATATACCTGATACAGCTGTGAGGCATGCCAGATGTGGGAGTTGTGGTAGCTTCCAGGGCTGCCAGCACACACATCCATGATAATGCCCTGGGCATTGCACACAACCTGGCAGTTGATTGAGCGGTATCCCTTGCGGTTTATGTAGCGCCTACAATGCTCACTGGGCGGTGACTTGATATGTATGTGCGTGCAGTCTATCACACCCAGTACCTCCGGGTAGTGTGCCACATGGTGGAAGAGATGCATATTGCTGGCCAACTCCTCCTGAGTTCAGGGGAAGTATATATGCTCATTGGCATGTGGTAACATGGCATCCAGGAACTGGTATAGTACCCTGGATGCTGATGCCTGTGAGATCCCCATTATATCTCTAGTTGGCCTTTGAAAGGTACCTGTGGCTAGTATTCGCAAGCTTACATATACCTTCGTGTCCACTGGGTTGGGTTCCCCTCTGTTGTTTCTGGATCTCAGGCGTGGCCGGCACAGCTCAACTATTTGCTGTAAGATGTCCCTATCCACCCTGTAAAGCCCTACTATCTCCAGATCATGTAGCCCCTGGTAGGTTACCCTTGGTCTGAACGGTCTTCTCCTCCTCTGGGGCCTGAGGTGGTTGTCAGCATCATCCTCCACAACATCGTCAGTCTCTAACACATGGTGATGAATCACACCTATGGCAGCTTCCAACATGTACATTGTAAAAGTTCCCCATATGTTTACACCTATGGTGCAGTGTTTGGGAATGCACATGTGTGTGTGGGGTGCTTTCACGCTTTATACTATTGTGCTGTGAAAACCGATGATGACATAGGGTGTGTATGTACGATCGTAGCTACAGGGTATCTTATGTGTTTTACAACAGGAACTACTATTGTGGTGCCTTTGGTGTTGAATTACATTTGGCTGCCGTGGATTACCTCTTGCCCTTCCCTTTACATTTCTTCACGTTTCACCTCCCATTTTCTGGCATGCATCCAGCAGCCTGCTTTCATTTGTACTTTCCTACACCTGGCTTATCTTGTGTAATGTGTTCTATGGCCGGTCTACTGCAGGTTTGCTTTGCTCTGCTATGCAAGCTCTCTTTTCTTTGCAATCCGACACCTCCCCTATCCTGTTTTGCAGGTTCTGCGAGCAGACTTGTCAGCTGCCGTCGATTGCCTGCTGTTAGTTAATAGGTGTTAATTGCTCAGTTGAACTCCAATTACCCTACTGCGGCATTTCCTTATTTTCTTCCCCTGACCTTCCTGTTTGAGCTATGGTGCACGGTGCATGCATCCGCTTACCGGGTTTCGGACATGTTTTCCTCCCCATACACATGCGCTTTCGGGCACCATATGTGCCCTCAGCTAAACGATGCTATACCTACCTCCCCACCCCTGTCCTGCGGCTTTGCTTAGCAACGGCCAGGCTGGATTTGCATTGCTCCAATGTGCTTACAGCTACGGTGGCACACCCCACTGCTGATGTCATGTATACCTCTAAGCCATTCCTCAGTGTTGCAGCACTGCGCCATATGGTACATTCTTAGTCCGGTGGGACATTTACGATTCACTATTGCCTTCCTCATTTGCATGGCATTGACTACTAATTCCTAGTTACCACACTGAACACTGTCACACACCCTTAGCAACCCTTGCAGCTTGGTTGTGGTGTACCATGCATACCATTGAGTATTATGGTGAAATCATGACATTTGTATATATTTTCTTTGTGTTCCCATTTGCGCACACATGCCCTGCGGTTGTACTTTGCGTTACTGTGGACTTGACATTAAATGTTTTTTAGGTGTTGTGCATCTTTTCTTATGCCATTGGCTGTATATTTAGCCATTGGCATATGTTAACTTTGCAATACATGAGTCTGGTCCGCTTTCATAGCTCCGATGTTCTGTTTGGAAAAATGTAAACCGTGTTTTTTCAGTTTACATTTCTGTGGGCTTACACTACGCCTGCACCACTTCATGAATCACTATGTACCTTCATTTGCATTGTGCGGCACTGCGCATGGGGTGATTAGCATACCTAAGCCAAGGGCTGCACAGATCTGGCATACGCCGGTAGTGCACGTGGAATTGGATCATACCTGAATCGCTCGGCGGCCATGTTTGGCATTATACCGCCTACGCTATGCCTGCGCCTGGCGCAAGCTTCATGAATCCCGGGGTATGTATTACTTACATATGGTAATTCGGGAACTGAAACTAATATGTTATTATTATCTAAAAGGAGGTTTTGACAACATAGTAATGCAAAGGAAATAAGCCTATATGCTTCATGCTAGTGGTACCGGAGATCCTAAAGCCACTATATAATTCATTTATATGTGTGAAAGTCATAAAAGATGTTATGAGATGGATTTTAATAAAAACTTGTACATTTGGTTTCTGTAAATATAGAATAATTAGTTATATACAAGAGTAATTTTGCAGTTTTAAACACATTAATCTATAGTGGACACATATACAGATGTAAAGTTAATATATTTGGACTAACTGAAAATGGGTGAGTTTGAATATATAATTTTTAATTGGTGTTAGCATTTAATTCAATGTAGTAGCAATAATATTAGGCTAGATAGTTTATGGCAAGGCTAACAAGATTATATGATTACATCATCAAACTAGGGATGTGCTATTTCGTAATACGGGTAGTTTTGTTCTTAGTATTAGTTATTTAGTTTTAGTCTTTAGGTTCTTGTCTATATCAAGGTATGTTATAAATAGAAATATTCTTATTTGGTTCATATCTAAAGCCATATTAATATATAAAGTTTTGTCTAGTATAAATGTTAGGTTACAAATGTATGTCATTGAACGTTAGTGGTTTAAATAACTCAGTAAAAAGAAGCAGTCTTTGGAATACATGAATCTTCATAAGGTTGATATTATCTTTTTGCAAGATGTGCTATCCAAAGATGTAGATAGAATGTTCTTAAAAGATTATTCTATCTTAGTTGGGTCTCATTTTAGAACAAAAGAAGAGGTACACTTATATTAGGGAACAATTCAATGAATATGTCAAAAATAATTGATTCCTATTCAGATGAGAATGGGATGTTAAGTTTGGTGGCAATAGAGACTGAAAAAAAAAGTATTATAAGTTAGTTAACTCTTACAGGATTCCTGGAATTGGAGCAAAAGTCTCTAAAAAGTATTTAGCTACTATAGCTCTTTATATGAAGGGTGAAGTAATTATAGCAGGTGATTTTAATTGTGTGTTATTGGAAAATGACACCACTGCTAACAGTAAACTTAGCTTATCATCAGTTGCAAAACATTTTAATCACTTCATTAATATAATGAACTTGAAAAACATCTGTGATTTAAGACTATGTAGACGTCTTAATTATACACACTATTCTTTCAGATTTGGCACTTAAACCAATGTAGATAATGTTTTTGTTTCAAATGACTTATAGTCTAAAACTGAAAATGTATTGATTATTTCCTGTCCATTGACTGACCACAATGCAATACTTTTTAATTTCACATTGAAGTCTAATAATCTAATAATATATAATAGACATATAATAAAATTTGAGCATTTTAAAGACTGGTTTATTAATGGATTTAACAGCTTCTTAGAGTTTAACAATCATGGAAAAGTTACTAAAATCATTCTTTGGGATTCTTTGAAAGCATATTAAAATGGTAAAATTAAAAGCTGTTATGCATGTAAAAGAAGAGAATGGGATAGAGAATTATAAAAGTTACAAACTAAGATAGACACTTTAAGGTCACAAACTAAACCAAATGATCAAACTAATATTTAGAATTAAAAAAACTTAACTCAAAAATATTTGGATATTATTAGGCATAAGATTTCTAAAAATCTAGAAAAAATAAAATTGCAATCTTATTCAGTACATTCTAAAAGTTTACACAGATTAGCCATGAGACTGAAGAAAATGAAAAAAAAAATTAAATCAAATCAAGATGTCATATAAATATGAAATTAAAAATAAAATAGTTCCTGATTTAGATGATATATTAGAATGTTTTAGAGATTATTATGAACAAATGAATAATAATGTGTCTATATTATATGCTCGAAGTTTTAAAACTTCGACGCTCATATGATTGACACCACATGAATGAAGTTTTAAAACATCAAACATATAATAAAAATAAACAAAAACAAAAAAAAAAAATACCTGAATGCTCTGAGCAGGAGGGCAAGCCACCCTGAACCCCATACCCCCTGCTACTTAAATATACCAACTCTGAGATTGCACTACAGTGAAGTAAAGGGAAATATTCCCAACTGCGGTCTCCAATGAAACTTGTGAGCTTTTAAAAGTTTGCTCATATGGTGTCGACCATATGAGACTTGACCTTTTGAAAGTTTGCACTTTTGATATAGACCCATAATAATAATAATAATAGTAATATGATAAATAGCAATAGTCTTGCAAGCTTTCTAAAAGAAAACATTATCAATAAAATAAATTAACAACAAAGAAACCGTACTGATAAACCTTTTTTCACTTAAGAAAATTAAAAATGAAATTAAAAATCTTAAAATAATTAAGCTCCAGGTTTGGTTGGACCAATCCCTGAATTATACAAATTGTTGTCAGAAAATATATTAAAGATTTTGGTGAAAGCAGTTAATGATAAAGACCTTATATTTTGTTTTTTGTATCATCCTATTTCACTTCTTAACATAGACTATAAAATCTTTATGTCAATACTGGCAAAGAGACCAAATATTTTGGACAAAATTATTAACAATGATCAAACAGGCTTTATATTAAACAGGAGAGAGTATTATAACATTATTAGACTTAACACCTTAATAGATTTTGCTAATAAAAAGAAAAAAAGAACTTTCAATTATGAGTTAAGATTTAGACAAAGCATTTTTTTCTGTAAACTGGAATTATTTGTTTAAATTTCTCGAAGGATATATTTTTCTGTAGAATCTATAAACATAATCAAGATGTTATATAATAATGTGTCTGTATTTATCAAAATAGGTTCTTTCCTATCTAAACCTTTCAGAATTTTAAAGGTACAAAACAGGGATGTCTACTTTCTCCATTGTTATTTTGATTTATGTATTGAACCATTTGCAAATCACATCCTATCAAATAAAAATATAAAAGGTTTTTCAATCAACAAAAATTACGCCTCTAAAATGCAGTTATTTTCAGATGATATATTATTAACTATTGATAACATTGATGCATCATTACAACATATAATCAAAGCCATGGAATGTTTTGAAGATATTCCTAAATTGAAATTCAGTCATAACAAAACCAATACTGCTGACTGGAATAGACTCCCCATACATGTCAAGCAGAGCACCTCTCTGGCCCTCTTCAAGAGAAATCTTGATGAGTGGATGGGAAATAGAAAGTTCATCCCGGGGATCACTCCAGTAGCTCTACTTGATAGAGGCACTGGGAACTAACGTTGGGCGGCATGATGCCAGGACACTTCTACGGGCTAGGCTTGTAAAGGATCCAGGGCCATTAGCCTAGTACACACCTATGAACCTGGGAATACATTGTTAATTAACAAAGATCTAAAATCAGACCACAAAAATCAAAAAAGATCAAAAAGTATAGTAATTTTAAATGAGATAATAATCAAATTAAATTCTAGGGAGTTACTATAACTTCAAGTAGTAAAGAACTAATATTAGATATAACTATTAAGATTACACAACAAAGTTCTAGTTGGAACAGACATTTCTTAACTATGGAAGATAAGCTTATACTAATAAAAATTATGCCATTACCAAAAATTAATCATACCCCCAAATAAAAGTCTTAAAAAAAAAATCCATGTTACTTAATTTTTCATGGTTCCCTAATAAACATAGGATTTCATTAGAATGGCATATGAAACACTGGGAAGACAGTCCCCGGGATTCATGAACCTTGCGCCAGGCGCCAGCATAGCGTCGGCGTTATAACGCCAAATATGGCTGCTGAGCGATTCAGGTATGAATGAATTCCACGTGCACTACCGGCGTGCGCCGGACCGTCTCCGCCCCCGGCGTAGGTATGCAAAACACACTGTGTGCGGTATTGCACCATGCAAATGAGGGCAAATAGCGATCCACGGCGGCGAGGTGTAGCGTAAAGGGCACGGCAATGTAAACCAAAAAACGGTTTACATTTACCCAAACATACCGGAGGAGTAACGGAAGGCTGTCAAAGTCAGGTATCATATAGGTGCAATATGCCAATGTGGAAAGGCACCGAGAATGTCCAAAGAAAATATGCACAAAATGTAAAAATGACATAAATGGCACGTGACGTAGAAAGAACAGCAGACCCCGGATATGTGCACAGAAGTTGCAAAGCAATGAAATAATATGACAATGTCCTAAAAGAGCAGTATAACACATCAGCTGCACAGCCACCACACACCATAGTATGTATGTAAAGCTTCAACCCCAGCGCAATGGTTGTCAAGGAGTGGTGGCGGTGTTCGCGCCGTAACCATGTATTAGTAGTCAATTCCATGCAAATGAGGCAGATAATAGTGAATCGCAAAAATGGCGCCGCGTAAGGATGGAGCAAACGGCGTGCGGTACTACACCGAGGAGTGGCCTACACGAGATACATGTCAACCACAGAGGGTGTGCCACTGCAGGAGGAAGGATATTGAGGTCAGCAAATCTGGGCTGTACAATGCACATCACAGCATCAGGACTGGCGTGTTAGGAAATAGATGCGCTGAGAGTACAGAATGCTGCGACAGATGCATGTGCACGAGGATGACTACGTTCCTAAACCAGTCATGTGACGGCCTCACCGTCAACAACCACGGATATAGGAAGGTAATGCGGAGAATACGAGGAAATGCGAAGCAGTGTAAATGGAGCCGTAATGAGCAATCAACACCAATCAATGCAGGAAGGGCAAACGCCGCCAGCTGATAACTCTGCATGCAGACTTCTGCACAAGCGGAAAGGGGAGGCATATGAGTGCAAAGATAGCAGGGGATGTAGTAGAAATGCAAAGAGCAAAGAACCGAAATAGCACAGCCAAGTACAGAGGTAGCATAACTGCGGCTGCAGATAAAATGCATCATATGCCATGTGCCTGCAGGATGCAGTAATGTAAGATGCAAGGCCAAGGCAATGCAGACAACTGTAATGTAACACTACAGGCAGTACCGTTGCAGTTGCAACCGTAAAACCACGGAAATAATCCATGGATACGGCTGCACAGACACACCCAATGACATCACCGGTATACAGCACAACAGTATTAAATGTGAATGCACACAACACACAGCGATTTCCCAAACGCCGCACCGTAGGGTGTAAACAGACGGGAACTTTTAATATGTATATGCTGGGTGCCGCCGTGATGCATAGGTATGTGGCAGAGACAGACGGAGTTGCGGAGGGTGGTGCCGACAACCACCGTCGGCCTCACAGGAGAAGGAGAGTGTTCAGACCAAGGGTGACCTACCAGGGCTGCGAGACCTGGAGATAGTAGAGCTACAGGGTGGACAGGGACACGTTACAGCAAATAGTGGAGCTGTGCCGGCCGCGCCTGAGAACAAGAGACAACAGAGGGGAGCCCATCCCAGTGGACACAAAGGTATGTGTGAGCTTGCGAATACTGGCTACAGGTACCTTTCAAAGGCCCACCGGGACATAATGGGCATCTCACAGGCATCAGCATCCAGGGTACTACACCAGTTCCTGGATGCCATGTTACCACATGCCCATGAGCACATAAATTTCCCCACATCTCAGGAGGAGTTGGCTAGCAATATGCACCGCTTCCACCGTGTGGCACAATACCCGGAGGTCCTGGGTGCGATAGACTGTACGCACATAGAAATTAAGTCACCACCCAGGGAGCAGGGTAGACGCTACATAAACCGCAAGGGATACCCCTCCATCAATTGCCAGGTCGTGTGCAATGCGCAGGGCATTATTATGGATGTGTGTGCTGGCAGCCCTGGAAGCTACCACGACTCCCATATCTGGCATGCCTCACAGCTGTATCAGGTATTCGCCAGGGGGGACATCACACAAGGTCACCTTGTGGGGGATGCTGGCTATGCACTGGAGCCGTGGTTGATGACACCCATCAGAAATGTACACACACACATGCAAGAACGCCATAATGAGGCACACGCACAAACGAGAATAATCATAGAGCGTGTGTTCGGGATGTTGAAATCACGGTTCCGGTGCTTGGATACATCAGTGGAGCCTTGCAGTACTCTCCAGGCACAAGTGCCCACATATTCATAGTATGTTGTATGCTACACAATATGATTCTGCAGAAACAGCTGCTGCAGGGACATAATGCCGTAGGGCCACCAAGCCCCCCACAACTGCCAGGGCAAGCACAGGCACAGGGCGCTCAGCGCCATGGACACACTGAGCCAGCCCCAGTAGGTAGACAGAGGCGCATCCAATATGCCTACGCCCTGGCAAAGAGGGAACGCATAGCACATACTTTGACAGTGTAGGCCCCATGGACTGACACCTCCTGACCTGCACACACAGTAAAATGGACGCCACACAAACATGTCCGCCCGTAATGTGTACCGTATGTGCGGACGTATGTGACTCCAACAAAGGCACCGCCCAAACACTGCACACCCAATAGCCAGCAGAGCATGGAACGCCAACACCTCAACGACGCTGTTCTACAGCACACGGCGAGCAGATGCTGCCACTATCGCCGCAAGTCGACCACATATGTACTCATGTGCATACACAGATACGAAATACATATCAGTACACATGTAGAAATATATGTGCATACACAGATATAAAGTACAACAGGGTAATATGGAACCCAGGGATGCAAGTTCACAGATAAGTAAGACGCAAAATCACCACATAGTAAACATAGTGACCGACAACCCGATCATCCTGGAGGGTGGGCAGAGCAGGTAACGCCAGCCATGGAAATGTTAACCTGCATCAATACATATCCCTCTGTCGCTATGGTCACCAGTCCACGGTACAGTAACGGGATATGTGTAGGTTACCACCTGTCCCGTTGTGAGGGACAGTCCCCTTTGTGCAGTTGTGTCCTGCAAAAACATTGACAAAATGGCAAATGTCTTGAGATTGTAGGACAAAACTATTTCCTATATTTTCTTTATTAGTTGCATAAAACAGTTATTTTGTAGAAGAAACATCTAAATATTATAATAAACAGAATAAGCAACTGTAATGCTACAAGTTTGTATTCTGGCAAAAAAGTGAATTGCTGTCCTTTGTACTGGCCGTGGGTATGTGTTGGCATGCAAAATCTGACGTTTCTACAAAAATGTCCCACTTTGGGCATTTGAAAAGGTGCCAACCCTAGATATAAAGCGTGTCATATCCATAGGATATGAGTGCGGAGATACACGCCGCCACCGGCGATGCGGCCAACATAGGTATTGTGTTCAACCGTCGGTGCGAAAGCGGAAAGCATACCAGTGAAGTGTACGACATTATGAGGAACGTACCTCATTTGGGGTGTAAAACAGTTCATGTTCCTCGCAGTTCCTCCAAGTTCCACATTGAAAATGTCTGTCAAACATCCATTGTTAGGAATGTATATAAATGACATCCTGGTAAATAGAATGTACTCATAGTAATTCATTAAAGGTTCTTCACTGTAAGTAAATCAGCATATTATAATCAACCTATGACCTACTTAGCTGAAGTTGTCACTATGCCATTACTATGTGTTCCACATTATGCCCATTTGTTTCACATTACTACTGTGTGTGTTCCTCACTCTGGAAATAGAAGGTTGACAGCCATGGCGGCAATATGTGTATGTGTGAGGTGAGGTTGTCGGTGTTCCGCTGTGTGTGTGTGTGTGTGTGCCAGTGTAAAATGTGTATGTAGATGACATGTCACAGGCGGAGTGTAATAACAGGCGTAGGCATACAGTACAGGAACCATAGGCGTATGTACAGCAGTACCCACAAAGTAGTACTGACATCTCCTCAGTGGCTATGCACGTGGCGACGTAAAACGATGCAAAGCGGAAATGTCCCAAAGTGTACCACAGGGCCATAGCCAACAGGAGATGCAAAGGACGATGTACAAACCATGACCGTATGTATGGCGGCCATAAGGTAGACTCCACACGGTCCGTCGGCAACGTTACACAGCATCAGGCATGTACGGCGAAAATACGAATGTGCTATCCCCGCACCGATCGTCAACACTTACGGTCCCAGAATACCGCGGTGTGTTCCACGACCGTGAAGTAAGCAAGGGGGACACGAATAGGAGGCTACCGGTAGCATACAGGCCGGCCCAAGTATAGGACCACATTCACCGTAACTATCAGCGACAAAATGGCAATGGATAGTAGGCACGGACTAACATCCGCACCTATATAACCCATGTGAAGCAGGCATACCTGCTCGATGCTCACATGCAGGCGATACTGACAGCACGACATCAACAAAACAAACATTCCCGAACAACAGACAGGTAACCTGCAGCTCCCCAAGCAGGGATGGAGCACACACACAAGCATATCTGGTATGTATAAATGCAAGACTCACACCCCGTACCCACCACCCACATCCGCAGATATACCCCATTGCACATATCAAAGGGATAACAGCTAAAACCGTAGCAAACACATACAGGCAGTCAATGACAGCGGCATACCCACAACAAGCTCGTGGGAAACACTAGCAGCGGCTGATGCATCCTTGCATCCGCTGTGTACAGGAAAATAACAGCTATGTTACACATCTGAATGCACAACGCCATCGACAGATGCCGCCAGGACACGGAGACCCACATGTCGAACACAATACCATACCCAACACACACAATCCACGGCTAACACCACAGCAAAATGTACCCGACACCACACATAGCGGATGCAGTCACACAAACATGATACAATACATACCATCCTCACGAAGGTATTGCAAATAACCAACGGCCACACGAGGAAAGAACCATGGCCTAGTGCCAGCCAGAACGAATCTAAAGGAGGGGATCACCGGTGATATGCGCATAAGTACACACCGAGGAACAGCTATTGGCCTGATTAACCCACATGCCTCAGGTGACGACTTTAATATAAGGAAGACTCCTGGATATTCAAACCGTATGTTCATACCGAACAAACAGGAATACAGAAGGAGAAACAAGGAAATAGAGACGAACGCAGAACCAAAGGTCGGAAAGGTATGTCGAACCCACGACATGTACTGGTGTGTAACGCACGATACGTATGACGAATCTGTACAGTATGTGAACGGTGTGTGTAGGTAAAGATACCCGTCCATCAGGCAGAGAGAGGCGAAGGTTGGATATGTAATGCTAAAACGCGCAGCATACCAACGACTGTGGACAACGTGTGCACAGCAGTGGGACAACATGTACACACCGGGATAACCCCAGGTTCGGCTTGCCACCTTTCAAATGGCCAAAGTGGAAATCTTCGGACACACATCAGATGTTACAGGTGGACACATACCCATGGTCAGTACAAAGGTTAGAACTGTACTCTTTTGCATAAAGAAAAGTGTAGTCTTGTAGCAGTTAAGTTGCTTATTGTGTGTCTTGTAACATTTAGGAATGTACATACATAAATAACTATGTTATGCAACTCTTACATAAAATGGGATATAGTGATGTCCTACAATCTCAGGACATTTGCCATTTGTAATATATTTTGTCAGGACACAACTGCCCAAAGAGGGACTGTCCCTTGCAAAGTGGCACAGGTGGTAACCCTACCCCAGGTCTGCCATAGGGGTTGCAAACACAGAACAATGCCACCACCCACGCTGATGCTGGCAGTGGATATCCAACAATGAAGTGCCACAGCAGGATAGGACATGTATGTATAGTGTCACAGCACACATGTGCATGGGCATATACCGTCGATGTCATACGGAATGTGCGCACGACGCGTGCATATCCCACGCAGTAGGCGACTATGTCAATTATGTGTAATGCAAAGCTGTCATGATGGATATGTTCACAAATCATAGACAGTATCACAGGCATAGCATGCATGATGGAGGGATGGCCTAATGTTATGTACATACACAAGATATGTATGGCCTGCACATATGGGACAATGTAGTAGCAGAATAGGTACCAAATGGAGGGAACAGCAAGTAACCATGTCCAAACATTCCATAGCAGGTGCAATGTGTGCCACAATGATGTCCAGCAGGGCTGTGTGTAAACACATGTGCAATGTACACAGTACTGACACCCCCCCCCATGGTAGTGTCCACTGAATGGCAGAAGTGGATGTCAACTGTCATGTCTATACAGTACGTCCGCTGTGGTGGTACCATGGGTCTGTGTCACCCTACCAGCAAGGGAGCTATCACATGACTAGTGACACAGTGTGCCCCTGTGGGATGTGCACAGGACCTATGTCCCACAGCACGGTGTGTGTCCAGTCTGTGGATGTCACACAGACGCCCGGGCCGAGCAATGTGGCATGTGTGCACATGCAGGACTGCTCCTCCCACCCTGCCCACTGCAAACGCCCTGTCGGGGTACTACATGCATCAGTACTGGAGAACATGGCCCATGGCAGAGTAGATTACACCCCTGTGTTAGTGGCATGCAGGTGAGTACAGATGTGTTACATGACTGTCATTTGCATATGTAAACTGTCTGAGCCGGGTAGAGAGCACAGCATGACTATACTGAGACATGTAACGTTGTATCCATTGTGTAAGGTACACCACACATGTGTTATTGTAACACGGCCTGCGTGTACATGTGTGTATGGCACAGGTACAAGGGCACCCAAGGTATCAGCTAGACATACGGTCCAGAAATGCGTGGTCCTGCACATGTGTACCCACGCCATGGTGTAATATGGCAACCACAGCACCATGTGGGCCATGTGTGTGTACATCAACCATGTACAACGTGATATGCCTGTATAGGGACAGTATCCATGTGATACACACCGCATGACTGTCAGTATGCAAAGGTGATGTGTATGCACTATGTGTGATGTAACTGATGCAATGATATCTACATGATATATCTGCCACACTGACACCTGTATGGGTGTCAGCAACATGAGTAGGATGAGCTAGAATGCTGCCAGGTATGTAGAAGTGGTATATGTAGGCATGTACAGTACTGTGTGACAGCAGGTAGTGTACGATGCAAATACTGAGCATGAGGGGCCACATGTCTGAGGACTGCAATGTCACACGCCCCTGACTTGTTGTAGTTAGCATGATATGCCTGCACCACTGTGTGAACTGTACCGAAGGCACATGGCGTAACATCCCGATACATAGGGTACCATGTGATGCTGGATGTGTACACTGGCAATAGCATAAAGTGGAATGGTGCTGAAGGGCAAAGAGCGGATCATGTCTGATGTGATACCCTCTGTACCACCCCAACCACCCATGCAATAATATGACAGGTGGCCAGCATGGGATGTGGTGTGCTGTGGCGCACAGAAGCCCAACAAGGGTGCCAGGAAAGGCATGCAGGTAGTCAATGAGTGTGTGAAGCATGTATGTCAAGATGTGGCCCAGTGCCATACTGAATGGCCCAGTCATGGGTGTAGAGATGCAGCCCCATACGTGCAATGCAGTACCATCCATGTGTAGTGTGATAGATGTGGTAGTGTGGTGGTCAGGGTGCACAACGACATGAATGGGCTAGCAGTCACTGACGTGTGCTGCTGCAGAGACATGTAACAGCCAGGTTGGCGGGATACAACAACCACGGCGGTTTGAGGTGACATTGGGACTGTGTTCCCGGACATAACATGTGCATGGCAGTACTATGTATGTGTCCACAGGGTTAATACAATGTCCAGCCAAGGATTGGAACCCTGTAGTGAGTGAGAGTGTGTATTGTTGGTAGGTACCCCATTGGCAGGCACGATGCCAGCAACATCTGTGTCGCCAATGCCTGCATGACCGTGGTATGCTGCATTGAATGTGGATGTAGTCAAACAGCAGAGACATACCACCACACTGCGTGAGGGCCCACACTGCAATGTCTGGCAGTCATGTGTAGGTAGCTAGCTGTGGAGTATGTCATGCACCATCAGGACACACCATGACTGTCAAGTGACACACAACACACAGGTGAACATAACTACCGTGCAACAGCCTGCACATGTGCCCATACAGCACGTGTGCATGGAACAGGAATACCACTGTGGCCTCTGTGAAAAGGCCAGTACCACCATGTCTCAGTGTGGAATAGCATGGTCCCTACCAGTGTGTAAATGTAGCAGAAGTGCACTGTGATCAGTGTTGGCATAGGCACGCTGACTGTCCATCGTACGGGGTGCCATGCCATCAACTACCTCTGTCAGTGGATGTCAGTAATACCGGCTGTAGTGTGTATGTACCATGCATGCTGCTATGGTTGTGTGTTTAGGGTGTGGCTAGCAGGGATGGTAAGCATGGATGTTCAGCAAACAGAGGGGGGAGGTGTGTAGGCCTAGCACACAGACACATGGAGGTTTGGTGCATGCTGAGGGTAGTGTAGGTATGGTATGTGTCGTGTAATGTGTCACCCAGCTATGCGTACTGCATGGCCAAGCATGTGTGGGTACATGGGAGTCCATACTAGCATGTTGCTGGCAATACATAGCAGTAGCAACTGTCCTAGGTGCAATGTACAGTATGCCAACCCGACCGGCATGTAACCTGTGGTGTACAGTGTATTCACTGTCGCGTCACAATGTGCGTAGCGGCCATGAACATGGGTATCTGAACATGGACTACCTATGATGCAATGTGTCATGGGAATATACAGTATGTGTGTAAATCACGGTGTGGTGTGGGAACCACCCACCCGTGTGTTGCAGTCCAGGTATGTGCCTGGGAGGTATGATCTGTGTACAATCTGGACTGGCAGGTGTGCCGTGTAGGGCATGGAGGCAGGTCCCAGGCACTGCAGATAAATGACATGTGTGCTGTACTGTGTGTGCAGTGCTAGTGTACAGCACAGTGGAGGGTGTAAGCATTGTCACACATCACTGCATGCTGTGCCTACCTGTGACAGCCCTGCCGGAGACAGACATGTGACACCGCTGCACAGGCAGCATAGCATGTGAAGATGTACATGTGGGCTGCACACCTTAGGCAGATGTCCACACGGCATGTGTGCCACGGTAGTGTGGTTGAACACGACTATCAGACTGGACAAACAGCACATGCCTGCATAACAACAGTATGACCATAGTCAACAGTCCCAGTGACAGAGTAGGCCAATGTAGACTATCCCTGCATGCAGACCACTGGCTACTGGACACCTGGCTAGACACACACCTGGAGGGTTAATTCACCATTGAGCCATCACATGTCCAAGTCCATGTGGGCCGCATAATGTCATCACAGGGTGGTCACAATAGCAGGTGCCAAGGCAGACACGGTGTACCAGGTGATGTGTCATGTGTGCATATGTCGACTAGCACAGCCGCTCACATGTCTGCAACATACTGGTGCACGATGTATACTGTTACATGATGAATGGAACTGCACTGTCACCCACTACAGGGCCATCTGACACAGGTGTGTTGTGACTGGTGTAACCCATGTTTGCACAGGATACACACTGCTGTTGTAGGCAGCCATGCTGGTGGCCACCAGTGATATATGCAGTGGTCATACAGACATACCGCATACAGTGTTCATGCAGGAATGTCCATTGTCGTGGACGATGTGCTGCTATGTGAATGTAGGTGTTTGTTGTGAATGTCACACATCCAGAAGACACCATCTGGTGCAGTCATGGTTGTCAACACCGGTACACACAGCCACAGCAGTCAGAACCCAGTCCTGACAATGTGTGTCAGTCACCCTCGTACTGTGTGACATATGTGCACATGGCGGAACACCTCCCACTGTCATCTAAGCTGGCTACATGATGGCTGGAATGTGCTGTAGAAATGTACAATGCTGGTAGCCCAATGAAGTACCTGGAATCAGACACAGTACACTATGTCAGCCATGTAAACCATGCACAACAATGACCGCCCAACAGACACAAACAATGCATTGACACATGGAACATGTGCACATGACAACCCGCAATGAGGTATGTTGCACATATTGATGTACAATTGTCATCTATGGCCATAGCATGGATGCAGACACACATACCCCACAGGTAGTACCATGTGATGTAGGTAGGGGGCATTGCTCGTACATGTCACAGTAGATGTACACAGACACGTCCTGCATAGCCGCCATGTAGGGGTAGCTGTGGTATGTCACTACTGGACATGCCCATACAAATTACCATGTCCCACAGGAGATGTGTTAGGTGTGTACCACATGTGACGTGCTGACAACAAGCTGCGATGTGTATGGCTGCCGGTGTACCTGTGTGACAATGTCTGTGATGGGTGCAAAGGCACATAGTATCGTATTGCATGCACACAAGCCCCACATAGGTGCATAGCCTGAACATACAGTACAAGGAGTGTGTGGGATGATAGCAACCCACAGGTGGAGATGGGTACGGACGGCAGCCCACAACCACATGTGTGTGTACGGTGTTCACGTCCACGACACATGAGCATCTGAGAGGCTAGCCACAGCTGTACAGGGTCGCATGCATATATGTTCAGCAACATCCCTGTATGTCCCACCACTGGCCCGTGGACCGATGGACACCAACCAAATGTGCAGATATGAGATGTGCACAGCACATCACAGATGCCTACCGGAGAACAGGCCTACCATGTAGACATGTGCACAGTAGGTCTGCGCCACCTGCAGTCAAACACGTTAGGTGCCAAACCACACCAATAGTCCAGGCAATGACACAGATGGACGTGCATGCCTCTGTGTATGTATGTTTGTGAATGGCTCCGGCATAGCAATATAGCTGTGTCACCGCTGTGAACAACAATATGAATGGGTTGTATGTGTGAGGGTGCATCATATGTGTATGGTCAGATCGACGATACCATCAGTGGGCCTGCTATGTGAACATCCCTGTCCCCATACATGGATACCTCTGCTGAGCACAACACCACATTCACAGAGGGAGGGATGGCGGTGTAGTGCAGCAGCAGACATGTGGGTGGCAGCGGCACTGGATGTACACATATGTGTTACCCACATCAGTTCAGGCAGCCATCCATGTGCATGGGATAGCGGTGTGTCCACATACAGCACTGTGTCGATCAACATCCCAGCACATAGCACCTGCCAGGGCTACAGTGTATGCATGGATGTGTGATACCTGCATGCACCAGACACACCCTCAACAAGCAGTGTACAGCATACCTCGCCGAGGACAGTGTCCACACCATGGTGATAAACATGTTGAATGTCCATATTCACACAGCTATGACATATGCAATGGACAGCCACCCTGCCAATACCGCCAACCCCAGGTGGATCACACCCAGTGCCATGTATGTGGCATACCCTGCCATATCATGCAGAGCTGACCAGCAAGGCTGCATGAGCTATCACAGTCCCACATGGTGCAATGGACAAAAGGCACTCTCACTATCAACCATACACAGCAGTAATGTGGCGGCGATGCACCCTGTCATGTTACAGGTGCTGTGTGATGCTCTGCACAATGTGTGTGTGTACATGCTATGCATGGCCTTTCCTGCTAATGTGTCATGGTTACACATTGCTCCATGTCTATCACATATGCAACACAGGTGAGCTGTGGCAAGTTGTCCAGCACCCGACAGTGCTGTGTGGAAGTACATGGCACAACACATGCATGTGCAGGTGTCCATGTGTATGTGTACAGTGCCACTGCTGACGTTCACAATGGACACAGACGTGATGTGTACTGACATATACACAGCGCCCAGGTGAACAGTAGCACAGACGCCACATGGGGACCTATGCCAACTGATATGGACATAGGTGCAGCCAGGTACACATGTCCATGGCAGGCTAACATCTACATGGTGCGTGTACAGTGTGATGGGGTGGCACACAGATATGATGTGACACCCAGTGCTCAATGGTGTGAAGCCACAACATCGGCTGTGTCACCGCCACGATGCCCTTCACAGATCACTGTGCAGATGTCGCATATGTCATAGCAATGTATTTCCAACAGTATGCTAGCACAGCAGTGTGAATGTGACCTGCCACCATCATTATGTCTTCCAGATAATGCCACGCCCCGCTTCCACCATTCAGCCGACAGGAGGAGGAGGTGATCATTCCATACCTCCATGGCAACCACGCCGCTTATTTAGCCATGTGCCACAGCAGGCACAGGAACGGGAGGGGATGTGGGAGGGGATGTGGAGGAGCGGGAGCTGCGTGGGGAGAAACAACGGCAGCTATCAACAACCGCAGGCACTGCACAGACCTGATCCGCATGCAAGACAGCGTGCCGCTGCAATCGCCAGGCAACAACGTGGGACAGGTGGTGGGCCACCAACCCAGCCCCCACTCACAGCCACGGAGGAGCTCCTGGCCAGTCTGGGGACACCCACGGAAGAACACGCAGAAACACTTGCGTCCATCGTGGAGGTGGGTGTCTCCCGAGCTATGAGCCTGGAGCCGCATGGTAAGTCAGTGTTGCATGTTTGTATGATAGGCAACATGGGTGTGGGTGTCATAGTACAACACATGATATAGCAATACATGCCAGGTATATGGCCACACAAGATGCAAACCATAGTATGCTATGTTGTGTTAGCAGACATGTGCATAGCACATGCTACCACACACATGCATGATGTGAGATGCACAGTGCTGACCGTGGAGATAGTAATGGCTAATGTGTATACCTTTGTGCAATGCCTTTACAGGTACGCCTGGCGGTCGCAAGGACAAGGGTCTGTTGCAGGTAAGTCTGTTGCTAGTCAAAGGCATGTTCTGCTGTATTGATATTCCCCATGTGTCTAGGCATGACATGCTCACCTGTGTGTGCCCCAGTCACGGTATACAGCTCGCACCACCCGACACACACACCACCCATGTACAGTAGATACACCCGTTAGCGAGAGTGGTATGACACCACACAACCTATTGGTGTGTTACGTGCAGTCAGCTATGCATACAATGGTGTAGGTGTTACACAATGGCTGCATGTGTAGTATGCATTGGTATGCCAGTGCAGTATGCACACAGTACCACATAGTGAGCTGTGATCTGGCCAGAGCACAGGTGTTACCAATGTGACCCATGCCCCTGCATCGGTGCACACGCCAGACATGGCACATGCCATGTCCCATGCACGTGGATGTCTGGCTGCAGCATTGTCACACCATGACATGACCTATGCACAACATAGCAGACATCCACACTGTCAGCATATCCGCACAGAATGTGACACCTCACACTACTATGGTTGTATGTCACATGGGCCACCACAGGGCCGTGCACGATGTCTACCACACACAATTGTCAATGACTCAGACAGACAAGGCCATGGTTGATACCTACAGGCATGTTGCCACACAGCACATCCACAGTGGGTACTCACCGCTGCACCCTGTACACACATAGTGGGTTCATCACTGTAGTGGACCCCTGGACATCCAATGTAGTACACCAGTGACATGGAATGCCTCCACAGCTACTACAGGTGCCTCCAATGTCCACCATATAATGCTGCTGAGCATCTGAACTGACTTACAGACATGGCAATGTAATGCGCCCAGGTCACGCGATCGCACAGACACATAGCTGTGTCCTGCTACTGTGCAGTGGCACAGAGCCCGCACTACACACCGTACAGCTATGCACACAGCTCACAGCAAACGCACCTGCACAGACATCACTGTTACCCATACATTGTATCTGTAGACTGTACACATAACACTGCACCGTGACAGCCATTGTGATGTGGTGCATGCGGTGGGTCACCATCGACACATGTCCACATGATACCGCACATGTTTGCGGTGTACAGTACATACTGTCGGCAGCCATGTGTACTCTCAACTCGCCTGCGGCCACACGGTGTATCACGCTGATGCATGCAAACTACCATGAATGTGTGTACTGCATGCCTACTAAATGACACCTGCCTGTTGTACTGTCCCCACCAGGGCAGTGTACATACTGCCACTATGAATGTCTGGTCTGCATTCACTGGTCTGTGTTGTGTGAATGCTGCATGCCACCTGCATTATCACATGCATGCTGTGTGTGTGTGTGTGTGTGTGTGTGTGTGTGTGTGTGTGTGTGTGTGTGTGTGTGTCTGTATTGTAACCGATGGTATGTCTTTGTATTGACAGGTGCTGTAGGTGAGTTCTCCTCCTGCAGTCAATCTGATGCTAGTGTCCCCACAGATACTAGTGGTGATGACCATGTGCATGAGGCACAGGCAGGGTCGTCACAGGCAGACTCTGTGCCACTGGAGAACATCACACATACGTCCCTTTCATCCCCGCACACGGTTCAGATGCCGACACATACCCCAACACCGTTGCCCATAGATGACGGTCAGTCAGCGTCTGTTGTCCCCGAGCAGGAATGTGTGGTGGCTGCAGAAGGTGTGGGTACACACGATGTTGCCAGTGTAAGGACTGGTGCAGTGCCACGCAGGCATGTGGCAGGTGCTGCTCGTAGGGGCAGCTCCGCTAGACATACACCTGGCGCACAGGAGCCAGCAGCAGGTATAACCAGACGCATGTTCCAGACTGTAATGGCGGCGCAGGCACGCGTGCCGAACGGCAGAACCAGGAAGGGCAGAGGCTGCAGAGGTCCGCAATCCGTATCCTGAATGACAACATCCAGGCATTGGCGAATGCACAACAGCATCTTGCCGATGTTCTGGATAGGAGATTGGGTGACATGGCTGGTATCCTCGACCGAGGCATGGCCATCCTTGAGCGCGCAGTCCGTGCAGGAACACCAGGTAGGGGTGAGGCATAGGCACGGGCGCAGTGCCAGCAACACCACCTGCTGCAGGTCAGCGTGCGTGCCACCTCCCATGCCCACCCAGACAGTGCTGGTAGCAGCAGCAGTGCAGCTGCTACTACACCATCCACACCAGGACAGAGCAGGCCACGTGGACGTGGCCCTGGACGGCGCCGCTGGGGCACGCTTCCAGCGGACATGTGACATCGGAGAGTGGACAGTCCGCACTCCACCCGGGTCGTGTCTGCATGATCCCAGGCAGGCGCTGGTCAGGTCGCCGCCGCAGACACAGTGAGCCGTAACACCTGCACTGTACAGTCAGGGGCTGCCAAGCATACCCCGTGTAGGCATCACAGATGACTGAACTGTGTACACACACACCCACACACAGCAGACACAACTGTAGGGCTCCACCACACCCACATGCAATCTACATAGTCATGCCCACTCAATGCACTGGCCCTTACACACACACATGATGTCATCCATTGGTACAGCCCATGCCTGTGGCACACATATCACCCTGTGCATATGATGAAGTCTCTGCCGCATAACTGTGAGCTACACCATCACTGCACGGTTAAGCTAACATATTCTGATGCACAGGGTGGACACGATAGTGAGAGGTGTATGTGATACCTGTGTCCGCATAGTACGTGATGTGTATGTTGTGGTGTGTGTGTATGGCTGGTGACAGGTATGTATGTGATGTGGGTTGTGCACGGACATCATGCAGCAGACATACCATGCAGGACAGGTGCAGCATTCATTGATATGTGTACACAGTATGTGTGGTGGTTACATGTGTAGCACCATGTCGGTGCAGTTAACCCGCATGATACTGATGGTGTACTTGCACGCGCCTACTGGGAGCACTGTAATTAGTTCCCCACGTAGTCGTGGGTACCCACAGGCATGTCTGGCAACATCAGCATAGCACAGTTACCCGCGATCCGCATGGACCCCTACATAGGTACATAGGCCATGAACGTAACAGGATATGTGCCCCACGACATGTGTGGACCTAGCATGACTGTGTGTGGCCTAACACCCTCAGGATGGGGATGCCATATCCATCAGTCCCCAGTCCCTGGTCTAGCAGTGACACACAGATGTTGCCTGGCGATAACTATTGTCACACATCCACACGCCATTAGCAGTCCTGGACGAAGGCAGTCAGGGCCTTTCCTTCACATGGCCTGGCACTCCTCCCGTGTTGTAGGGGTGTCTGGCCGTTAACCCTGTTCCCCAGCACGCCCCACTCATCTTTGTGTTGAGGTGTTTGACAGTCGCTTCTGTGCCCGTGTTTGCATGGAGCCTGGGAGGTGGAATGTGCCCATGTCACCCAGGTCAGACATGGCCGCGGTATGTCAGGCACAGATCACGACGGAGCCGCTGTGCCGTGACGATCCACACCCGGTGTCCCCCTGGCCGTCCAGCTTGCCACACGTCGCCGCACCGTCATGCCCGTCTTGTGGAACGCTTATGTCCTTCGGAGTGCTCCAAGCGCCAGGTTAGCTACAGGCCACATGTGCCATTGTACGCAGTCAGTGCTCTGGTGTGTGATGTGTACAGGGGTACAATGAACACCCCTGATGTGGTTGCGATTCCATCCAGACCAGGAGGCCACAATGGAATGTCTTCACACCCACATTGCCATTGTGTGTGTTGACAGAGGTTGCCGACAGGTGTGGTAGCCATTTCCTGAACACGCCCACCATCTTTAATGGCGCATCACCTACATGTGACATTGGGACGAACATGTCCTTCACACTGGGTAGGGCTGCACCTTCTCTGGCATTTAGTAGCAGGCCATGGCTCTGGCACCAGTCATCCATGTCTATGACGCCCTAGGTGGATGTCCGTGTAACATGGGGTGTTGGGTATGTTGGCCGGTGCGTAGTCATCTGCATACCTTGTCTGCTACAATCTATGATTGCATGCACATTGGAGGTCGGATGCCATATGGCAGGGGGCCCAGGAGTGAGCCCTGTGGGCCTCCACTGGGTCCAGATATGAGTGTGACAAGGCACCTTGAGCACCAACCCTGTGTGGTGTGACCTCCAACCTGTCTGAGAAGCATCGGGTGACATATGTCCCCACATGTATGCTGGCGAGCCTTTCCATGGGTCCCATGTGTAGTGTGCTCTGAACGCCCCACCAGGTCATGGTACTGTGTGCAAACCCACGATCCCCATCAATGGCCTTGGTGACCACTCCAGACTGGACGAGCAGGTTCGGGAGGCAGGATCCGCCTTGACTATGTAGTTGTGGGTATGTTCCGCATTGGCTGTACACTGCTATCTGTAACCATGGCCACCTGTATGGACCTCCCCACAGCTTTGCAGACAACGCTTGTCAAGCGATAGGGTGTGGCTGTTGACAGTCCATAGGAGCACTACCCTGGCATAGTGGGACCACAGATGCCATATGGCATCCATTGGGGACATAGCCCATAGTAAGGCTAACATGACACAGTGGCCGCATGTGTGGGCCGAGGGCCTCAATGAGGATGGGTAGCACACAGCCAGGGACACCATCGGTGCCCATTGCTGACGTGTCAACCGCCATAGAGATATGGGATCACCCAGGCCATATGAGATGTTTGGGAGGATACACTCTGGTGGGATGGATATGTTCCCTGTTGGGGGGGGGATGTATGCATGGAACATGTCCTGTGGTTTGCAGACAATGTCTGTGGGTGCAGTGACTGTTGTACCATTCTGGACCATTTCCAGGCAAGTCTGTGTGCCCCCAACCATGTCCTTACCACAGTTAGGGAAGGCCCTGTGGTTGTCTCATGTGCCCTCTGCAGTACCACTCCCACAAGCGGCCGTGGATGATGGTATGTGGGTCGTATGGTGACGCCGGTATGAATGGGTGATGGTTTCCTGGTACTATCATTGCTCTGCCATGTATTAGCTCCAACTGTTGATGTACAGGTAGTCAGTGGCTGCGGTCCACCACACCATGTGCCTACCTGTGGTGGACAAGGTCCTGATGTCATCATGTTTGCCTGTTGCAGACATGCATGTGGGTGGTCGGGAAGGCAGTCGTTAGGGCGTTGCCGGTCTGGCCTGTGTTCAACACTGGCATGGAGGACTTGTAGGGTACCACACCGGTCATGATGTGTGTGGTGTTCTGTGGAGAGGTCATCACTGAGGTCCCCCATGCTGGTGTTGGTTACAGGGAGTGGATGACCAGTGGATCCACTATACGGTCTTGCATCACCATTGAGGGCTGTACATCCTGTGTGGGGCATATCCTCACCATGTGTGATGGGCAGAACTGTCAGACATGCCCTAGTATGTATGGAGCATGGCTGTTTAACAGTGGCCAGGTGTGTGAACACCTGGGACTGCTGGCGAGTGTGTTGTGCCATGGGTAATGTTCCCAGGCTATGTATGGGTGGTTCATGTCACCCAATACGGTGCTGTTGTGAGAGCATGCCCACTCACCAGTGTCCTCAGGACATCTGTGAAGGTATCCTGTGTTTGGGAGGGTTGTCTGTAGCATGCAACAAACTGTAGGCCAGTCCTACACATGGTTAATTGCACCTAGATATTCCTCGCAGCAACGCCACGCCTGTGGCATGGCCGGGTTGCTGTTGTGTGGCTGGACACACAGGACGGTCCGCATTCCGCCACCCATGCCGCCGCACCATGTGTATGCATGTCTGCTCTGTGCCGACTCTAAGTGTCTGAGCATGCCCAGTAGGCAGCTGTGTAGATAGACACACAGCACAGTGCACACCGCGCCCGCCTGCAGTTATACCCGGTGCATGCCTGTATCCCCACGCAACGGCCACGCCTGTGGCATGGCCAGGTTTCTGTTGTGTGGCTGGACACACACGACGGTCCACATTCCGCCACCCATGACGACGCACCATGTGTATGCATGTCTGCCCTGTGCCGAGTCTAAGTGTTTGAGCATGCCCAGTATGCAGTGATGTACTGATCAGTAGTTACTTGTTATTCCCGACTGCAGCACTAACGCAGTTAGTGTACGCGACCTTGGGATGGTAACAGACCGCGTGACTGCGCGACTCTGTCCGAACTCCCGATCGGGCGCATTGCCTCTGCAAATGATACCACTCACGAGGGGTATGCCTCCTGACAGCGCCTGCTCAGTAAACTCGGTAGCGCTCTGTAAATGCTTCATACTGTAGTGTGTTCATGTAGATAGGCGAGGTTCGTCCCCCATCCCTTCCGTGTGTGTGTGTGTGTGTGTGTGTGTGTGTGTGTGTGTGTGTGTGTTTCCAGCTGCCTCTGCGACTGATTATGCTTTTAGACGCTCCGCAACACATGCCTTGGCTATTGCCAACTATTGTCTTGCGGGTGACGTCAGTAGCCTACAAGTATGCGTGTGACAGCGCTCTGTTCAGTAAAGTCGGTAGTGCTCTGTAAATGCTTCATACTGTAGTGTGTTCATGTAGATAGGCGTAGGTTCGTGCCCCGTCCCTTCCGTGTGTGTGTGTGTGTGTGTGTGTCTCTGTGTGTGTGTGTGTGTGTTTCCAGCTGCCTCTGCAACTGATTATGCTTTTAGACGCTCCGCAACACATGCCTTGGCTATTGCCAACTATTGTCTTGCGGTGACGCCAGTAGCCTACAAGTATGCGTGTGACAGCGCCTGTTCAGTAAAGTCGGTAGCGCTGCTCTGTAAATGCTTCATACTGTAGTGTGTTCATGTAGATAGGCGAGGTTCGTGCCCGCCCCTTCCGTGTGTGTGTGTCTCTGTGTGTGTGTGTTTCCAGCTGCCTCTGCGACTGATTATGCTTTTAGACGCCCGCAACACATGCCTTGGCTATTGCCAACTATTGTCTTGCGGGTGACGCCAGCAGCCTACAAGTATGCGTGTGACAGCGCCTGTTCAGTAAAGTCGGTAGCTGCTCTGTAAATGCTTCATACTGTAGTGTGTTCATGTAGATAGGCGAGGTTCGTGCCCCGCCCTTCCGTGTGTGTGTGTGTCTGTGTGTGTGTGTTTCCAGCTGCCTCTGCGACTGATTATGCTTTTAGACGCCCGCAACACATGCCTTGGCTATTGCCAACTATTGTCTTGCGGGTGACGTCAGCAGCCTACAAGTATGCGGTGACAGCGCCTGTTCAGTAAAGTCGGTAGCTGCTCTGTAAATGCTTCATACTGTAGTGTGTTCATGTAGATAGGCGAGGTTCGCCCCCGCCCTTCCGTGTGTGTGTGTCTCTGTGTGTGTGTTTCCAGCTGACTCTCCGAATGAACATGCTTTTAGACGCCCGCAACACATACCTTGGCTATTGCCAACTATTGTTATGCGGGTGACGTCACCAGCCTACAAGTATGCCTCTGACAGCGCCACGCCAGTTAACTCGGTAGCTGCTCTGTAAATGCTTCATACTGTACTGAGTTCATGTAAATAGGCGAGGTTCATCTCCGTCCCTTCCGTGTGTCTGTGTGTTTAAGCTTTCGCAAATACAACTGAATAAGCAAATTCTTAAAGTGTTCACAATCAACAGTGTGATATTTAAAATCATGTTAAGACTCACATTGTTGATTGTGAACATTCTTAGACATAGCATTTTTCCTGCACACGCTAGTGGAAACAACGAAAACGATGCATGTTGAAATGAACTGTATAAATGTTACGAAGACTAGTGTTGTGTCGAACCACGGGACTATTCTTGCTGCAGGTTGCTGGTTTGTTTGTGTTTCATAGTACAATATCATGTAATAAGTGTGTTCATAGTATGCTTTCTGTGATGTTGACATGTGTGTGTTTCGTTAGCAGTACGCCTCTGCTTTCTATGCTGTGGCTACATCTCCATTGCTCGCATAGAAAGTGACAAATGGAAGTGTAAGGGTGGACATTTAAAGCCTGGATACTTCCATGTTATGTGTAAGTCTCACAGGGCCAACGGGTGATAGCGCATACATGTCTATGAAGTACCTTTGGATACCATATGCACCTGTCGTGGACGAAATGTTTACGCTGACTGTTCCATCTACCTATGTGTGACATGGTTTGTGGCCATAGGGTGCCAGCAAGTCTTCCCTGTTCATTGGGTGTTTGCCATGGTGTATTGACATCAATCCTATTAATTCACCGAAGGATGTCTTTCATTGGTGGCAACGCCATAGTTTGACCATCCTATGTCATTCCCAGCAGACGTGGAGATTGTGCCATTGGTATCTTTACACAGGTGACCCATCTGTTCCACTGTATGGAAGCCGCAGGATCCCCATAGATGTGCTGGCACATTGAGTGTTGTGTACGCCGGTATCTGCCCAGCGGTCTTGCTTTGAATGGGGAGTGTGTACTGTAGACCGATCTGTATTCCCTGGTTATGCCTTGCAACAGCTGTGGATTCCCCAGGTTTGCAGCTATGGGTGCCATCTTGGCCGCACGCTTGTCCATCCATGGAACTGCCTACTGGACACTAGTATCGGGCTGTCAACATTTCACAGCTGCATTCTCCATTTCCGTGGATGATCGGTATTAGTATTGCGGAGTAACGATATGTTATGGCCACGCCCCGCACACGGGCGGACAACGAATCATCTGCCAATCCACACCGACACCCATATTTGCATACCCACGATCCCATGTCTGCAACCTCGACAGTACCCTTGCACACCCTTCATGTGTGCGGAAATGGGATGTGAACGACGTGTATGGACGCAGCAGCCTGGGGAGTCCTATTCATATGTCCTGCATTTCATGGACGGCTGTCATCACCCTTGAAGACGCTTGTGGTGCATATATCTACCTGTGCCGTAGTCACGGCTGTCACCTCTTCCGGTTCACACTATGTTGCCCACACTTACTTAAGGAGTAATTTTTGGGTCCTGCAATGGACACCGATGTGCATATGTAAAGTTTAGAACATGTTGGACTGTGTCCATTCAGCCAGTGGGTTTGACTGCCGCCAGATGTTCCCATTCCCGGATGTCTGTCCGCCTACCCATATTATGTAGTGCTACGTAACCCGTGTCCTTCCACAATTTACCCATATGGTGTTACTGTAGTCCTGCAGGTTGGCAACTGCTTTAGATAATCCTCAGAGGTACCATTGTGAACTATCCGCCACTGTATTGTCAGTATAACACAGCCGGTACATGTAGAACCTATTTATTCATGACAGTATGTTGTTTATGTGTGGGAACGCCATATTTTAGCGATAGTATGACCTTCCTAGTTGACGTTGTTGGTGTGCCATTAATATGTGTTCCACAGGTCGCACGTATGTTCCGCAGAGTGGAAGCGGGTGATCCCCACATACTTGATAGCACCTTGGCTGCTGTGTACGCTGGGATTCGCACGGCAGGATGGATGTCTACGGGGTGTATCTACTGTTGTTTCCATCTGTATGTCCTGTGTCATGCCCTACTACGGCTGTGTGATTCCACCAGGTTTGCTATTATGGGTGCCATCTTGTCCGTACGCTTGTCCATCCTTGGGAAATGCCTACTGGACACTGATGTAGGGCTGAACACATTTCACACCTGCCTTTAGCATTACCCTATGGATGCTTTGCATCCTTACTGGGGACTAAGGCACGACCTGTACCTGCAGCCCTCCCACGGGCGGACAACGGATTATCTGCCAAACAACACCGAGCCCCATTTTGCATACCCAGGATACCATGGCTGCAACCCCCCACGGTACGCATGACACATCCTTCATGTGTGCGGAACTGGGATATGGACGCACATGTATGGACACGGCAGTCTGGGGACCTCTGTTCATATGTCCTGCATGTCATGGGCAGGTATCATCAACCTTAAACACGCTGGTGGTGCATATGTCTAGCTGTGCCGTAGTCACGGTTAGTACTCTGATTGGCCGATCCCGTGTATAAAGGAGCAAACGCCGTAATTTTTGGAGTCCTACAATGGACACCGATGTGCATTTGTAAAGTGTAGAACGTGTTTGACTGTCACCATCTGGCCAGTGGTATTGACTGCCGCTGTATGTTCCCCAATCGTGGATGTCTGCTTGACTACCCATCGATTGTATGACATGGCCTATCTATATCCACGCGCCAGTATGCGGAAATACAGCAAACCTTAAGGCCCTGCCCATCTTCATAAACGACATTATGGAACATATATCGGCAAAACAGACACTGTCAAATACGATAGACTCCACAGTGAAAGGATACTGAGCTCTCTCACCTACTAACATGGGGCATCGTCGGAGTACGGAATGCATGACATAGCCGCCCTTATACACTTCCTTCAGAGTCGGTTTAAAGCTTAAATAATCAATAAGCCTGCTCATAGTTAGGTGGACAGTGCTCCAAGTCTTGATTATAACGTGACATATACATATCAGTGTTGCATGCCTTACTTCATGGAAACAATAATACGGCAACAATGTGTTAATATATATACAATATTGGTAAATACAATCAGTATCCGGACACATAGTTGATAATTGTTGTGAGTGCACCTTAGAATGTAGTGTGTTGATCAGGATATTGTATATCAATGTGTATAATAGTAGCATTACGATAACAAAGCATGGAATCAATAAGTACTATTTAAGCATATATTTTACAATTATGAATGTAAATGTGTGGAGGAGACATCCGTAACCTTCCCTGGTTCCACTGGATCACACACGCACACGCACACCCGCATGTCCTGATTGTGGGGTACGCCGCACGCCGCATTACGCATATCCGTAGTCCGCTTATATATGTTTACAGTGTCTGTGTGGTTACGTGTTTTATGCTACTTGTGACTATTCCGCAACATATGTCTGATCCGTTGACGGACGGTGCAGAAAGCACTTACAGCTTTATATATGTAACAGTCTTTGCAGCATGGACGCTTTACGCACACGCACATCTATATGTTCTATAGTCGTAATTCAAACGTGACTGCATTCACGCTTGCCGTTACTGTGACCAGTACACGCTAGCTGTTCGTTGTCATTAATATGCATACCCATGGTACCTATGTACATTTACATATCCCCCGCACACACGCACGCCACAGGCATCCATTCTCCTGCTGGGAAAGGTGCGGTACTGCATGTTGAACATTCCTAATTCCCTCGCCATGGCCCAGGATGCATATGTCGCCACCGCAGGGCTGTTCAGATGACAGCTGCTTATATCCCATACGCATACAGGCCTTCGATTGTCAGGGTGTTGCTGTGGTGCTTTGGGTTTGGTCTTGTCCGCCCACTGTACGGGACTGCCCTGACCCTGTACGTAATGTTAGATGAGTCACATGGGCACGCTTTTGTCCGCGTCCATGGTACCATGTCACGCCCCCAATTATTCAGAATCGTAGCGCCGATTGGCGGTGTACCCTGTAGATCTTGTTATACTAATTGCACACGGTCTGGTCGAACTGACCAATTTCCATTACTAACCCTCCGTATGTATGGCCTGTGTCGCAATATTACAAGGGTTTAACATTGCGTGACGACTTTCACTGAGCCACAGACATGTCCGTTGTTTGTTTGGCCCGGTTCCGCTGTGCTACACATTTAACATGGCGGAACAGGTTGAACAGCTCAGCCACGAGGACATCGGGTTGTCCGTCGCTGTCTATTATTGAATGTCTATGTGGAGTTTGTTTCACAAAGCGAGACAATGTCGACATTGTTAACGGACATCTCGTGCAGTACGTCCGCACCGCCGCGGGTGACGTATGTCTGCCTTTGGCCGGCGAACAGGCATTATGCTGTGCCATTATGTCTGGGGATATATGGTTTCCTGACATAGATGATATGCCATACTAGCAATGACCCTAGCAATGACCCGCGTCTGGGTGTGGGTACTGCTGTATTACCCACGGGAAGAGTGGCCTTAGGTTAAGTGGTGACCTAGGCAGAAGTTGCCACCGATACATCACCCGCTACCCCCTTCCTGGTCTACCTACACCAAATAGAGTCTGGAAAGGTGCCCCGAGTAGAGCAACACCCTAGACGGCTACCTACTTGGCCTATGCCTAAGGCCGGCTATGTGTGTGGTCCCTTGGGCATCGGACTCGAACGTGCCACGTCTGCCGTGGGTATGTCCAGCATTACCCACATCCAGCCCCAAGGCAGTCAACACAGCATCCATGGGTCCACATGGTGTCCCAGCTGTGTACTCCAGGAACTCTATGGGGAATTTAACCCACACTTAGGACAGCTGTTTAATCTTAGCCTCACCTCAGGATACGTATCTGAGTAGTAGCACAGGGCGACTGTAGTCACACTCCACATAGATGGTGCCTCCACTGACCCTGGTTATTACCATACCATTAGTTTGACAAGCCTTATCTGCAAAGCCATGGAGATGGATCATAATGGGACACATAGATAAAGACATAGGGGACTTGCATACTTTGGATACAACCCAGTTTAGCTTGGTCAGAGTCAGATCATGCCCTTTACACGTGTTTCACTTTGTAGAATCAGTCACCAAGGCCATTGCTGAGGGTAAAGCAGTCCATACAGCCTACCTCAACCCGCAGAGGCCTTCGACACAATACCCCCTCGGGTATAATTGATAAACCCGCCATCTTGAATGTAAATCCATACATCGCCATATGGGTTGCAAACTGGCTAAGTCACAGAACACACATGGCCATAGTTGCTGGCGCCATGTCATACTCACAGCCAGTCACAGGTGGTGTCCCATGGGGCTCAGTCCTGGGTCCACTATTTCCAGCATCTACGCTTCCAATGTACACGCATACACAGGGGGTTATGGTGACAATGTTTGCAGATGACTGCAAACCGGTGCCAAAGTCAGACACACATCTGACACAGATATCCTTCAGGAGTGCCTCACAGATGTGGATAAGTGGTACCAGAGACATGTCCTACAGCTAAATGCCAGGAAATGCATAGGCATACCTTCGGGAAGAACAAGGTTACCCTGAGCTACCATATAGGTGGCAATCCACTGAGCACAGAGGGGTTACCAGTGATCTGGGGACACGTGTTGTTGTTAACCGCTCGTTAGACACACATGTTGCTAACATAGTTAGGTAGACCTTCCACATTGCCCACATCATCATGAAGGGATTCACATCTAGATCAGGGAGGTCATTGTCCCCTTGTACTCATCACTCAATAGACCTATGATTGGGTACAATGCCCGCTCAGAATGTATCTGACCCAACACCTGCAGCAGCTGGAAAGGCACCAACAGTTCTTCGACAAACAGATGCAGGGTCTCAGGTATATGTGTTATACTGACCGACTGAAAGAATTCCAGCTGTATACAGTTGCATACCACTTGCCCAGAGGTGACCCGTGCCTGGCATACAAGGCTATGTCGAACCCAGATCTGATGACTATGCTTCACGAATAAGTTAGATCCTCAGAACCACAAGGGCAGCTGACGACACCTTGACACTGTCATTAATCGAACGTGTTGTTGGGACGGATTCATCACCCAGACACTCACTATGCTGTGGAACAACATCCCAGTACATGTGAGGGCAAGCACCTCGCTGGCCTTGTGTTAGTATTTAGACATGGATGTCTGAATTGATTTATTTAAGTAACCTTCTAAATGAATATTTACATTAGCACATTGTGAATCTTTACATTTCGTTGGTCTATTTTACAGTAGTCATAATCATACGGTTTATGTGTATATATTATGGTTCATTTATATTACTAGGTGTCTGCAGTTCTGTTAATATATTGGCACAATCCGTAGGACATATATATGTATCTTACACAGTCAGACATTTGGAAAACATTTTATGTTGGTTCATCTTTCATATATGTACATATATTTCTATTTTCCGATGAAGACTGTACCTTTCAAGCAATGTCTGATGTCCTCACTGTGTGGGATCTGTAACCCAAGTAAGGTTTGTTCGCTTGTCTGCCTTTAAGGCATGTAATTAGTACCTAGCACATCTAATGTACTGACCAATTAATGCTTTTAAATGTAGTAGGTTGGACTGCATTGTATGTATTCTGAATAAGTCTGCTTATGAAGCAGACGAAGGGCTCCAATAGACTATGGTGACTGCCTTTAATTCTTGGTGTGCTCTGAGTGGTCACTGACGGTCCCTACAGTACCTCGCCTTTGCTTTGGACTTCATCGGCTGGTTGTCTGTGTTTGTTGTATGGGGAATGTCAACTGTAGTCCCTATGTGTATTACTTGTGTAATGCCTTACTACGGCAGTGTAATTCCACCGGTTTGCAGTTATGGGTGCCATCTTAGTCATACGCTTGTCCATCCATGTGAATTGCCTACTGTACACTGGTATAGGGCTGTACACATTTCACACCTGCATTTTGCATTCTCCGGAGTATGGTTTGCATTATTAGCGGAGAGTGACGATGTGTTACGACACGCCCCTCCCACGGGCGGACAAAGGATTGCCTGCTAAACAACACCGAGGCCAGATTCTACATACCCAGACTCCCTTGACTGCAACAGTGGACAGTACCCATTACACATCCTTCCTGTGTGCGGACTGTGATGTGGACGCAGCTGAATGGACCCGATACCCTGGGTATTTCTGTGCATGTGTGCTGCATTTCATGGACAGCTATCATCAACATTGAACACGCTATGCATATGTGTACCTGTGACGTGGTGACGACAATGAGATCACGTGAGTAATGCAGGAAGCTAGCAGGCATTCTCTGAACAGAATTTTTGGGTCCTACAATGGACAACGATGTGCATATGTCAAGTTAGATGTTGCTGGACTGTGTCCACCTGCCCAGTGCTTTTCACTGCTGGTGTATGTTCCACAATCGCGGATGTCTGTTTGACTACCCATTCCACATGGTGCTACATAACCAGGTGATTTAGTACTGTGAACAAATGACATACATCCAAAGATGCTGGTTAGCAACTGCTCCATATAAACCGCAGACGTCCCAATGGGACATATCCGTCACTGTATTTCCAATATAACACCACCGGAACATGTTGATTACCTATGTATTCATTTAACCATGTTGTCTTCGTAGGTGGGAATGCCATAGTTTACATATCCTACGTGACGTTGTGTGTGTGCCATTAGTATGTGTTCCACAGGTCGCACATCTGTTCCGCTGTACGGTAGCGGTGCTCCTCATTCTGTTGCTGGCAGATTGAGTGCTGTGTACGCCGGTGTTGGCACGACGGTCCGCTTTGTATGTGGAATGTCAACTGTAGTCCCTATGTGTATTTCCTGTGTTATGCCTTACCGCTGCTATGTCATTTACCCGGTTTGCAGTTGTGGGTGCCATCCTGGCCATACGGGTGTCCATCCATGACAATTGCCTACTGGACACTAGTATAGGGCTATACATATTCCACACCTACATTTAGCATTCTCCGTGTATGGTTTGCATTATTAGCGGAGAGTAAGGCAGGTGCTACGACACATCCCTCCCACGGGCGGAGAAAGGATTGCCTGCGAAACAACACCGAGCACAGAGTCTACATACCCAGAATCCCTTGACTGCAACAATTGACAGTACCCATTACACATCCGTCATGTGTGGGGAACTGTGATGTGGACGCAGTTCTATGGACCCGGTACCCTGGGTATTTCTGTGCATCTGTGCTGCATTACATGGACAGCTATCAGCAACATTAAACACGCTTATGTGCATATGTGTACCTGTGACGACAATGAGTTCAGTTAAGTGTTGAAAGAAGGCGGCATTCCTGTCTTTAGACAAATTTTTGGGTCCTACAATGGACACCACTGTGCATATGTAAAGTTTAGAGCTTGTCGGACTGTGTCCTTGTGAGCAGTGGGTTTCACTGATACTGTGTGTTCAGCAATCGTGGATGTCTGTTGGACTACCCATTCCACATGGTGCTACATAACCAGGTGATCTAGTACTGTGGACAAATGACATACATCCAAAGATGCTGGTTAGCAACTGCTTCATATAAACCGCAGACATCCCAATGGGACATATCCGTCACTGTATTTCCAATATAACACCACCGAACATGTTGATTACCTATGTATTCATTTAACCATGTTGTCTTCATAGGTGGGAATGCCATAGTTTACATATCCTACGTGACGGTGTGTGTGTGCCATTAGTATGTGTTCCACAGGTCGCACATCTGTTCCGCTGTATGGTAGCGGGTGCTCTCAGTCTGTTGCTGGCAGATTGAGTGCTGTGTACGCCGGTGTTGGCACAGCGGTCCGACTTTGTATGTGGAATGTCAACTGCAGTCCCTATGTGTATTTCCTGTGTTATGCCTTACCGCAGCTGTGTAATTTACCCGGTTTGCCGTTGTGGGTGGCATCTTGGGCATACGGTTGTCCATCCATGACAATTGCCTACTGGACACTAGTATAGGGCTGTACACATTTCACACCTGCATTTAGCATTCTCCAGTGGATGGTTTGCATCATTAGCGGATAGTATGGCAGGTGCTACCGACACATCACTGCGACAGGGCGGAACAAACGATTCGCTGCGAAGCAACACCGGCCCAGAGTCTACATACCCAGAATCCCTTGACTGCAACAATCGACAGTACCCATTACACATCCTTCATGTGTGCAGGACTGTGATGTGTACGCAGTTCTATGGAACCGTACCCTGGGTATTTCTGTGCATCTGTGCTGCATTACATGGACAGCTATCATCAACATTGAACACGCAGTGCATATGTGTACCTGTGACGACAATGGGTTCAGGTACGTATTGAAAGAAGACGTGAATCTGGTGTGATGTCAATTTTGGGTCCGACAATGGACACCACTGTGCATATTTAAAGTGTAGAGCTTGTCGGACTGTGTCCTTGTGAGCAGTGGGTTTCACTGATGCTGTGTGTTCAGCAATCGTGGATGTGTGCTTGACTACCCATACTGTGTTGTGCTACAGGAACCATGTCTTCCGACACCAGAAACCAATGCTATACATCCAATGTTGCAGGTTAACAACCACTTTCATACCATACCCAGAGGTCACGATTGGGAGGTATTGCCACTTTATTATCGGAACAACACCCCAGACTGTGTACATCATGGGAACTTTAGGCCAGTCTTACCGCCATTTCCAATTGTAATTAGCAGACACATGTCAATACATGTATGATAACACATATTGTCATGCAGAAGTTGATCTATGTTATTTGGACATTGGCTTCTGCTTTTGGCATCCGTTGCTGTGAGTGTTGCCAGTTACCATACACATTGCTTGCTCAGAGGCAGACTACACAATTCTGCGCACTACTGTGGTCTCCTTTAAGGACCCTGAGCCAGTGGTCGATGGTACGGCAGCCACTGCATCAATCACATTTGCCATCTACCAGTACCTACAGGACTGCATGAGCCAGTCATTCACTTACCCAACTGTGGTTCACTGTACCAATGCCAAGCATCCAGTGTGGTGTACCCCAGCCATACACAAAATGTACAACACGAGGAGGTGGCTACTACAAGGTGGAGCAGACACCTTGTGAGGTATGACACCCTTGGTCATCATATGTGTAGACTTACACACTGTCATGAAATAGTCCAGGGCACATTCCACAGATATACCTACATGGACCTGGCTAACAATCATACCACCTTCAGTTGCTATGTTGGACACCTGGGAGCTCACTCCCACATATGCTCTGACTGGGTTCACATAGAGGTGGGGTTTACTCAACATACACACATTGCCAACATACAGGCTGACAAGTCCAGTGAGGACATCTCCACACCCTCCCCCACACATGAGGAGATGTGTGTACCAGTGGTTTGTGGTCACCAAATGTTCTGTGACACACAGGTGGGACATGCTCTCTCCAGGGTAGTGGACATAGCATCCATGAGACCAGCTGGTGACCCCGCTGTGTACTCCACTATCTCGGTTATGAATTGGACCCACAGTTAGGACAGCTATTTCTTTGTAGCCTCACCTCAGGTAGGGTACCCAGGTTGTGTCACATGGCAACTGTAGTCCCACGGCACAAGGCCAATACCTCCACTGAGGCTGGTTATTACTGTCCCATTACCCTGAGGAGACCTATCTGCAAAGACATGGGGAGGGATCATACTGTGGCTCGTACATGACTGCATAGGGGACATACTTACTTTGCCTCACACACGGTTTGTCTTGTTCAGGAGCGGTTCATGCCTTTAAAGCATGGTTGACATTTTGGGACAGTCGCCGAGGCCACTGATGGGGTGTTGCAGTCCATACAGCCTACCTCAACCTGGCAAAGCCCTTCATCACATTACCCCTCAGGTATCGTTGATAAACCCATTGGCTGGGATGTGAACACGCACATCACAGAATGTGTTGTAAACTGTCTATGTGACACAACCCACACGGTCATAGTTGCTGGCAGCATATCAGACCTACTGCCTGTCACAAGTGGTGTCCCATGGGGCCCTTCCATGTCTGCACTCCTGTCATACACCTACATTTTCACGGTACAGGCACACACAGGGGTGCTATGGGCAACAGTGTTTGTAGATGACTGCAAAACAGGTGCCATAGTGGGACAGACATCTGACACAGATATCCTTCAAGGGGCCTCCCAGGTATGCATATCTGCTGTCAGGGACATGTCCCACAGCTAAATGCAACGTCATGCAACATCATACCTGTGGAGAACTACTAGGTCACCCCTGTCCAGCATATAGGTGGCTGTCCACTCAGCACAGGGGTGATTACCAGGAATCAGGGGACAGTGTTTGACGGTCACCATTCATTCCACACACACGCTGTTATCGTGGTTGTGTGGGTCTTCTACATTGCCCACCTGTTGGTGCAGGGATTCACATCTACATCAGGCTAGGTCATTGTCTCCTTGTACCCATTACGTGTTACACCTATGATCTACTACATTGCCCCATTCAGACTGTATCTGACCATACACCTACAGCAGCTGGGAAGCCCACATAGGTTGATTGTTGTACAGATGCAGGATGACACCATTTTGTGTAATGCTGCCCCACATGTAGGACCCCTGCCACATCACGCCACATACCTGCTGTTTAGTGTTGACCTGTGCCTGACATACAAGGCCATGTCAACCCATATGTCATGTGTATGCTTCACCTACTGTATCCGCATCCCTCAGAATCACTAGGGCAGGTGACATTTACCTTGTCACGGTCATTAATGGATGTGTTTGGGTGACACATATATCACCCAGACACTCATTATGCTGTGGATCTACATCACAGTACATGTGAGACAGACATCCTTCCTAGCCTTGTTCGCAGCTATGTTGTCCATTGGATGGAGAATTGCAGGTATAGGCCAGGGATTACATCATTATCACTGCTTGACGGAGATACAGCAATATCATGGGTATTTCATCTGAAGCACAGAAGGTTGGCAAAGTCATCCTAACTATGGTGTAGTATTATGGCTGGGCCTGGGACGATGGCCTACCCTGTACCTATGGACGGTGAACCTATATTCATAGTTTGTCACATGTACAATTGTCTATCCACTATACTCTTTCGCCACTGTATATTTCTGTGGCACATGATTGTCCTCTGTATTACATGCAGGTATGCTGTGTACGTTGCACATACGTCACAGTTGATGACAGTGTATCTGTGTCCCTAACACTGTGATACTGAGGACTACCACACATCCTTCACAGCATTACATGCATATGTCCATTCTATTCTTCTTTGGCCCATGGGGGGGTGTTAAGGTAAACATTACTCAGGTCCCTGTTTGTGCATGCTTCATGTTGGTGTTTGACCAGGCTCCAATGCAGTCATGTGTTGGACAGTAGTGTGTCTGTGTGTTTGCCATGTCGTTTTATTGCCAGTACATCTGTGGGAGGTGTAGTTGGCACATGTTCCTCTTTGCAGGGACACCCATCCTGGGGTTTGTGTCATGCATCTGCACTTGGCACGTGCCATATGTCCTGTACTATTCCCACAGTCGTGTATGCCTTCATGCACTACTACTGCGTGTTACTGGCTGTGTGTATGTGGTACACATGGACATTGTGATGTTTGGCTTGACCTATTCCCATGCTAGAACGTAAACATCTGTCAATTAAGTCTTTTAAATCAAACTGTAACACTCATTCGTATTTTCAAAATGACACTCATTAACACAGGAAGCTGGGATTAATAACATTTTACTACTGTGCAGCAGGAGGCAAAGGAGTATGCAGTAAAAGTTTAGACATTTGTTCAACTCTATACATGTTACATCTGTATGAGCATTCTGTATACTATCATCTTTTGCACACATTAATGATGTGGTCAGTCACAAGGCATTTACATTGCTAGAGTACAGAACATTGTATTCCTACAACAGTGCTCAGGTAATGCTTATTACATGTTTTCCCATGAGGATAGCCCAACCTTGCGAGCCACATATTCAGTTAGACTGTACTTTGGTAAATTCTGCTCTGTCACGGTTCCAACACTGTTCATATCCAGTCCTCACTCCGTGTCCTACTAGGTTCCTGTGTCTCTCTGCTGAGCAGCTGTACTCTGTGTTACAGCTCACAAGCCTATCCTCCTCAGTGGAAGGATGACAGATATACCTGTACATACATGTATTATTCTGTAACCGAGCAGATGAGTAATGCTGACTGACATACACCTGCTGCACTGGTTACTGCTAGGGTTAGGTTCAATCACACTGCAGCTACACTACAAGCAATTACATGCATGAGAAGCTGTACTGCTATATTGTCAGGTAGAATAATATGCATTATACACTATTTGCTTCTAAAGTTGCACGTCATATCTATGTTTAAATATGTATTTTGCTAACATTCTCCCTCCTTTGATTGCTTCTACTCTATCCAGAAACATATACAACATTATTTCATTCCCTAGCCTCTTCCTCTGTGGAACGCTTAACTAGGCAAGTAATTTGATGTACATTGCAAGTAGGATTGCATTTTCTATTGACAAATACCACTACAGGTCTTGATACATAGTCTCGGTACAGGTATGTCGCCAGAGTCCCTGACTAATACTTACATGCACAGTATCCCGTGACTAGACACATGCTCCCAATATGAGCAGAACAACACAAATGGCAATCATGATATTCAGTATGACTGACCCCATCCACCCAATGGTTTGTGGAAATGGTTCGGCAGTGGGTTTGGGCCTGGTTCCGCCATGGATGACACCTGCTATATTACCTGTAGGTGGGCGTTGCTTTTGGTCTCTTCATGTGGTAGTTGGACACAGCGATCTTCTTCAGTAAGCGCCACGCACTCAATTCTCAGCGCCACGGTGCAGTCGCACTATTACATTTTGTGACACAACAGTTCTCATTGCATCCAGTTCATCAGTCACATGTTCAGGAGCGGGAAGTCACATTCATCCTTCCTCCGACAGGTTTTGATAACTTCCTCTGTTCCCTGATTGATTTCACTACTCCAGAAGCTGGGGGTGTTCCAGCCCAGGTTGTGACGCTGTCACTGAAGTCCATATGAATCGATATTCCTTTATCTCTTGCAGAAGACTGACATGTCAGAACAGCTTCCATTTCACCCACTGGATTAGTAGGTTTCTCGACTGTGTTCCCAGTTCTTCGAGCTATATGTGTTATAGTTCCTTTCGCACCCACAGGCAATTGTACAGTATGTCATGTGACTGGAGCCAGATAACCCAAATAACAACTGCCGGACCAATTCCCAGGTAACCATTGATATGCTTATTTCCCACAAACAACATAACAATATTCTACTTTATTACTGATGCGGGTTACCTCTGCATGTAACAAATTCCTGTCTCTAACAGAGGACTGTTTATACAATTCAGGATGTTTCTGCACATCCTTCAACATTGTTCTCATGATGTTTCAATACAAATTAGGAATGGTGCTACAAGTAGTACTGTGATCTTTGGCTGTTATATGACATTCGTAAGACACAGTTATGTTACAAATACTCCCACCAACTGAAACTGTATCATGTTTATGATAACATACAATTCCTTTTTGTGTAACAGGTAAGTACATTGCCACGTTGTCCTGTGATCTCACAGAACCTGTATCAAAGTGTAGATATTCACAAGTCTCAATCTATCCCCAAGGGGACAACATGCATCGGAAGTCCTCCATATGATGTAGGTATGGCAGTACAAACACAGCAATTTAATGTGTTCCTAGTCTCTATATGCACACGCATCATGCCTAGGTATCTGTTGAAGTGTGGAAGACACTCTGTGGCCAGTTCATCACGTATCAGTATTTGTATCCGTGTAGTTATATGCAGGTAAGGTCCCGGAAATTGTAACGTAAACACAAACATGGTTAATAGGTGTATAATCATTAGGACAGCAAACATAAATGTCTTTGGGGTTGCTTTGTATTGTTATACAGTCTTCGCCGGGTGATTCGGCTCTTTGGTATATCAGCTACAAGATGTCAATCAGACTTGATATCCTTTACCAGTTTGAGAAATGTGAGGTGGACCCAGGACGACCTCTCTGCAAACTTTACTGCGGTAGGCGCAGCCAACAGTACCCGTACAGACATTCGTGACTGTCCACTTGGCAATAATGTTCTTTGGATAACAGTGACATACACACAGGATACTGGTGTCAGCTATGCTTCCCTTCGCTTGCTCTGCTCTTATCTGTAACAGACTTTAACTGAAGAACAGTGTTACTAGTTAACAATCCTCTCATGTCACCTACTACTGAGTCATCGACCGCTCTGCAGGCATGACAGCTTTCCACTCTGGCACATGATATGCCATTCCACATACTACTCAAGTGGGTGCAGCACTTTACATTTGGAACTGTTGTCATGCTCAGCAATGGTAGGGGTAGCCAGCTCATGTAACTCCCCTGGATGTCACCCACCAAACTCCTCTACTTATTTCTCGGGATCCCATTCTACGGCGCCAGCAGTCGTGTTGAGTGTGGGTTGTACATGCAATTGACATTCATGGTAATAATGGGTAATCCCCAGGTAGCGTGATTGTCTGGTTAACTACATGTGTTCTATTGTCACTGTAGCTTCTTTACAGCATGCCAGATCTAGGGATACTTAATTTTACTGGCACCTTTGCCACTGCTGCTGCATCCGGATTAATGGTTGGGAATGCTTCTACCCATTTTGATTATATATATGTGTAATCGCTAAACAGTATTTGTTCCCTTCACATTTATGCAGATGTATGAACTCCATACAAATAGTACGGAACGGTTATGGTGGTGTAGGTAAACTCACTCCCTTCGGTTTAAATACTCCCTGTGCATGATATCTACGGCAAACGTGACACGCTGCTCATGAGGTTTGTATGTGGTTCGTAATTCAGTATGTTAGGGTATTCTGTTAACCAAATGTACCATCCCCTGTTGAGACATGTCTCTACCCATGGCTCCACAAAGCCGCATATCTGAATATATTAGACGTTAATATTGGCTTTCTCACTGTGGATATGTGCAGTCCGTGTTCAAGGATTGCTCCTCGCAATAACCACGTCGGCTTTTCTGCTTTCGTAGTTGCTGTTTGCATTGTTTGTACAGTTTCTACATCTAAACTGTCTGAGGTTTGTCATTCCTCATTCACACAGACACTTTCCAACTGTGACGCTGCTTGTTTTGCAGGTGCATGAGCTCATGCCTCAACTTTCCTACTGTTATCCTGTTGCTTTCTATGCCCTGCACATTTACAATTACCTACTTCAGTGGGTAACTGCATGTAGTCTAATGCATTCAGGTTCGTATGCGCATGATTAATCGGTTTACCGTGGATGTTATCATTCCCTATTCTTCCACTGCTGCTCATAAACATGCACTGCACAGACAACAGAATGACTATCGACATATGTCCACACATCAGTTTTCCGCTACAGTACAAGCACGTGTTAAAGCTATCTATTCTGCTGCTTGAGCAGACACGTTATGCTGCAGGGTTTGGCCGCCTACAATGTCATTATCAATAACTACTGCATAAACTACTTCATTCGCTCCTGTAGGACTCTGTCTACATGATCCGCATACATTAACTGTCACCTCTGCATCATCTAAGGGTATATCAGTGATATCATGTCTGTGTGTAGTTATTTAATCCATTTCGTATAGGCAACTGTGTGGTGTGCCATACACAGGTGTCGGATGACGCTGATAGGTTTCATGTTGTACAACGCTCAATCACCATGTGAGGTTGACTCAGTGGTATGGTCAAACATGACAAATGTCTAGCACGGGTCAGGAATGCTATCTTCTCTTGCAGCAGACTGATCGCAACTGCATGAGACATTCTCACAGTGAGAGGGTGGTCTAGTAACATTACGGCCGGGCCTGTACTGCCATGGGTGCTACAACAACTGCTCTGTACACAATGTGGCACTGACCATGCCACAGTGTCCAACTGCAATGAGTAGTCAGCTATTTAGCGTTGCTTACTTCCCTGTTGTTGCATCAAGACTGACGCCATATATCTCCGCTTACAATCTACGGTCTGACAACATGTGTTATGATTATTCACGAGACCTACTACAGCTGTTGAGGCTATCAATCGTTCTAGTCTGCAGAACGCTGTTTCTGCTACTGTAATCCGTGTACTATGTGTTGTGCTGCCATAGGTGTATTAAAGGTTAAGGCAAACAATACAGCGGATTCCACAGCATTGTTTGGTATCCAGATTTAACAAGTGTTAGTCGGCCCAGACAGGACATCATTCCCTTCTTGTTAGTTGGCTTGGGTGCTTATTATATTGCTACCTTCCTATCGCCATGTGATGTTCTACCCTACTTGGATACCAGATATGCCAGGTAATTGACCTGTATTCTCTGTAGTTGCAATTTATGCTTGCTTACTTTATGTCCCTGTTCTGCTGATTATCTCAATAATGCTATTGTATCTTCCATACATTGCTGCTGGGTAGGGGCCGCAAGCAGAATATCATCCAAATAAAGTAGAACTTGACTGGCCCCAGGTGGAGTTAACACCGAATGTAGCTAGCCATCCCCTGTGAGAATATCGTTGTACTTTCACAGTAGCCCCGCGATAGCCGGGTATGGCTGTATCTGTCACCCTGACTGTACATGCAAAGCAATACGGACTATGTGGATGTATAGGTATTGCAAAGTAAGCATAGCTTATATGTACCACGGTAAGATACTTCTGTGGCATGTTCATAGCATTGAATATAGTGTGTGGGTCTGGCACCAACGCTACCCTAAGTATTCTTACATGATTTACAGCTTGTACATACTGTACCATCCGCCATTCACCTTTTGGTTTCCGATCAGGAGATACAGGGGTATTGCATGGTGAATAGCGATTACTTTGTGGATGGGGAATTCTCTATGACTTTACAGATATCTTCTGGTGTCCACAGTCTATACGCTACGGGAGTTGGGTCCTGGCCTTCCTGTCCTGCATGAGGGTTCGGTACTTCAATTAATTGACAGATATCCTCGCTCTGTTTTAGTACTGTGTTCTTACTCGGGTGTCCCTAGGTATGTTACGTGTTCGGGATGTGGTTTCAATAGCTTCTATTACATTTGTTCGTTGTGCTACCTCTGTTGCCACAGGATAACGTGTGGGGACTAGCCTGCCCTCCCGCTTAATATCCTGGATGTGGTATCGGAGGTGGTAGGGGGTGGTTATCGGTACTACTGTATTATGATCTTCTCTGTGTACGTATGATGCTTAGCCATTTGTAGTGTTCTATTCCCTTCGGTACACTACCTCAGTCCACCGATGTGCATGACGGATACCCAATTGTCGCTGTTTTGTCGCCTGCACATCTTAGGGCTGCCACCTTTTCCAATGCACAATGTGGGACATTAGTGTTCGGAACGTGTAATTTGCCTGGAAAATGCATACCCACGGCCAGTACAGAGGACCGGAATTCACGACTTGCCAGGAGAGCAACCAATTGTTGTAGCATTTCAGTTGCTTATTCTGTTTATTATTATATTTTGCTGTTCCACATACAAATTTACTGTTTTATGCTACCATTTTGATATATATCTGGGAAATGTTTGTCCTGAGATATCAGGACATTTGACATTTGTTCGGTTTGTTTACAGGACACGGCTGGCCAGAGAGGGACTATCCCTCTCAGGGTGGAACAGGTGTTTACCTTGGAACATATGCATCAAATTTTCAGGGATTACAATGTTTCAGTAACGATAACATGTCATATTTATTACCCCATTTTGCTGCGTAACTCACATTATGTGCTCTCTGCGATTGCATATTCTTCACGACACCCGTCAAACGCGGATCACATGATCTGTTGCTTCAATAATCTCCCATATCCTCTACACGACTGCTACGCATCTTCTGTCATAACACGTGTGTCTCCTTCCCTGTATCCACTGTAGTGTCTACAATCACTATTTACTCTGCTGTGTGTTCCCCTGACCTATGTTCAGATTTAACAGTATGTGGGTAGGTCTTCGACCCGATATCACTACTGTTAACAGAAACACAATGTAGTCTGGTCCCTGATCTACAATAGACACAAAAAGGCAGACACTCCTTACCTGGGCCTCCTGTTTAAGGCTGCACGTTTTCTTCTTGGGATCCAGTTTTCCGCTTTTCAGCCACAGATCAGACAGTAAACAGCCTCTTTACACACAACAATTCAGTCGGAGGTCTTTTCATTCAAGAAGAACCATTTATGCATATTCTCCAGCATACATGTCTAACCAGCCATGTACTCTGACCTGTAGCTTACCAAGGGAATTCCGGATTACAAGGATCACAATGTGAAATAAGTTGTTACAACCAGACTGTAGTTATCAGTAGGCTTTTCTAAGTGACAGCCGATAACACAGGAGGCTCGGGTTCGAAACGTTTTAGTAGTGTACACAGGCAGGCTAAATAATATACAGTCCAAGTATGAGAGTTTTGTCTGACTCTATACAGTAAGCAGTTTCTTTATATAGTGTTTACAATCAGCTTTTGCCCACCTTACTGACGTGGTCGGTCACAGGGCATTTCCATCACTATGGTCCGCAATAGTCTATACATACGCGGGTGCTGGGGTCGTGCTTTTAAAATGTTTTCCCATGGGAATAACACAGCCTTGCAAGGCACCTTGTACATTACAGTATCCTTTGTGATTGTAGCTGTTTCAAGGACCCTAGACTGTTACGATACAGTGGACAGTTAATTTCTTAATACGTTGCTTTGTCTCTCTGGTAAGGAGTTGTACTGCTATCTTCGATAGAGCTCACAAGGCCATCCTCCTCTGGGGAAGGAGTGCTGTTATGCATGTACATACATTTATTGTTCTGTAACCCAGCAAATAATTAATGATGACAGACATGAGCCTGCTGTACTGCTTACTGCCAGGTTCAGAATTCCATCACAGTACAGCTTAGCTTCACCAATTACATGCAGGCTTAGTTCTACTGCCATATTGTACGGTACAATTCAATGCATTATATAGTATTTCGAGTGTAAACTGGAACTTCATATGTGTTTCTATATATTTTACTTAACAACATCCATCCGCCATATGCATGTTGTTCCATCCTTTACCTTGACCGTGTGTATTTGTCCGTCCAGCTACGCTTAATCTCCACATGTGATGTCCCAGCTTCCCTTCTTTGCCTGTAGCACCCTGTTAGGTCGCCCTGTTTGGTAGGCACCTGTTCCGCTATATGTGATCGACTTCACTGCATAGATAATCATCGATGCGGTGGTCCAACGACCCGACTTGTCCACATGTGTACAGTTATGTGCACCGTGTCGTATGCAAACCTAGATGGTTTGGACGGGTACATACTACATGCGGGATGTACACATTCTGCTGACACATTCACATGCAGCCATTTACATATCTGTACCTGCGGTGGGTTGGTGACATGTGGGGTACGATTTGCCCGCGTGGCATTGCCTAACACAAACATCTTACCACAGTTCAGGTATGCACATTGTGTGTGGTTGTATAGCTGCACACGGATGCTAGCAGGTTTGGGTGCAGAGGTATACATGGGTGGGACTGACATGTACAATGAGGCTATTGTGTAGTACATCCGAATGCATGGGTTCTGCTTCTGGATATTACACTTCATCATACACCATCCAGTGTATGCAACAGAGACGTTGCTGGGTGTGGGATATGTTGCTATGCACATGTTTGCCTGTGTTTGAGGTATCTTGCTTCCTTACTGTTGTTATGTCAGCACAGCTACCCGGCTATGTACTGTCACTACTGCTTGTGACCATTATGGTTGGCACCTTTTCCAATGCCCATAGTGGGGCATGTTATGTGGAAACTTCGAATTTGCAGGACTACACATACCCACGGCTAGTGCAGTTGACAGAACTTCACTTGTTTGCCATACTATGTTTATTCTGTAAGCATTTGGGTTCCTTATTTATGTTCTTATGCCATGTCTGTGTTTCATATAGTAATGTATATGTTTTATGCTACTATTACATGTATATTGCGTGAATTTTCTTGACAGGGATCGGAGGTCATTTTCCATTTTTACGATTGTTGCAGGGACACAACTGTCCAATCAGGGACTGTCCATGGCACATTGGGACAGCAGGTAACCCTGGTGACCATGGCCATGTCGCTACTGGGGTTTCCACCTTTCCAGTTTCCGATCTGGGATATTTCCGACTCACATCTGACTTTACAGGCCGACACATACAAACGGTCACTATATAGCATAGAACTTCACTTGTTTGCCTAAATAATAAGCTTATTGTTGTGGCAATTTGCTTGCTTATTCTGTTTCTTGTGTCATTTAGGTATTTCTGTTACAGAAATAACCAATTCATGCTACCATTACATTAAATACGGGATATCATTGTGTCCTACAATCGTAGCACATCAGCCATTTCTAATACGTTTTTTCAGGACACAACTGGCCATGGAGAGACTGCCACAACCAAAGTGGGACAGGTGGTGACCTTAGTCGCTGCTCCTATGTCGGTGCGGCGCGCTGACATGCGGCTGTACACCTTCTCTGAGTGTAAACACTGACGGTGCATTGCGGGACGAACGCAGTCTTATGCGTATCCTTTGCTCCTTGGACGGGTACACTTATGCCTTCGTGGCTTCTATTTGCTTCTCCGTTAATTTGGGACGGGGACTATGTTGCATACTGTACGCGGCGTTTCATTCTGCACAGGACCTGGCTGCTGCCATTACTATTGTGGGCGGACCGTGGCTGTCAGCACATTAGGTTGCTCACCTCATGCCGGCTTAGACACGCCTCCAGACGCATCCTACCTGGGCTCGCTCACGTACACTACGCACGTGTCTGTGATTCCGGTGCACTCTCATTAATATGTATATGGCGCTACTGCGCCGGCTATTCCATGCACCACCGGCGCAGGCCTTACGCCGGCCTTGCGCCGAGCTTCATGAATCCCAGGGAGTGTTATTAGCTTTCTTAATTTTGATTTGTACTTAAAAGCAGCAGGTATTCAAATGATACCTCAATGGTTATATAATTCATATGATTCTAAATGGAAATTCAAGAAAAATATTGTTAAATAATAATAACGTAGCGATTGATCTACATATACAAATTGTCTACAATAAATTCTATGGATATTAAACGATTATTGCCTGAGTAGTGAAAATTAATGCTTCTCTATCCCATTGATTAATTATATTTCATCAACATTTAGAAGATATCCAAATAATAATTATAAAGTAAAAGATCTTGCATTCTTATTTCCCATAGCATTCAATATTGATTGTTTAACAACTCATAATCTAAGAAAAATACTTGATTTTAGAGATAGCAGTTTAATATTTTGGCACCAGTTTATAAATGGTAATAAAACACATCCATCTGAGTATTTATTAGCCAAATATAATTTACAACAGAATAATTGGAGTGAACAACCTGAGATGTATCTCACTGGGACTTTATGAAGAGAGACATGATTGAGCTCTCCGAATATGTGTCCCAGGCAGGTATGTCCCTTGAGCAACATATTACCCTCAACTAGAATGATGCCACAGTATATACAAAAAATGCTCAATTTCAATAATTGGTTTAGTTTTTAGTGTAATTCAAAGGGTATCCAGTTTCTGTCAGCCTGGGATGACATGGTCAACAAACTTCGCTACTTTGCCAGAGATGGTTTGCACCTGGCACCACTAGACTTTCAGCTGCTGACAAAGGCTATTGCCTCCCCCATACTATCTTTTTTTAGGCAAGGTCTCAAAAACAAAATTGCCGGCATGAAAATTGCTAACCATAACAAAAGGAGGGTTATGCTGCTAAATGCTAGGAGCTTAAATCAAAAACTGCACAACCAGGAAGTGCTTCCATCACTGGAGGATGTAGATGTCTGTGCAGTCACAGAAACCTGGTTCAAGGCCTCAGAGAGTACCCCTTCCTTGCAAGGCTACAATGCCTTGCACACCTTCAGACTGCAAAACGAACACGTGAGAACCAAAGGAGGTGGTGTTTCTATCTATATTAGAGATAAATTCACCTCCTGACTAGATAAACTGGACACCTTCATGGAGTTACTCCAAGTTCAGATTACTGTGGTTAAGCACCACATTCAAGTCATACCTAGTTATCAATCCTGCTTCATGGACAGTGATGTGCAGTAGGCCTATTTGACCAAACTGGTGTCCGTCCAAATATTGAAAACACTCTGGTCATGAGGATTTCAATTATCCCACCATCAACTGGGAAACCTAATTCACTAGTGCAAAAGTTCCTTGACTTTGTTAACTTAAATGCTCTGTAACAAATTCTTCAAACTCCAACAAGAGGAAAAAAACATACTAGATCGGGTCCTCACTAAAAAGATGAACAGATGCACCAGCACAACCTTCAGACACTCATTAGTTAAATATGATCACAAATCAGTCTTGTTCAAACTGGCACTAACACCAGAACTCATAAATGGCAAAATCAAACTAAAAAAATTTGCCAGAACAAACTATACCCTCCTAGTAGATGGTATAAATGCATTCCAAGCCCCACACCCAGCTGCAAGTGGTAACTACATCAAAGCCTACACTAAAGCCCTGTACAATCACTTGTATAAGTGTATAGACTCAGCTCTTCCAAAGAGAATCAAAGCCACATCCCCAAGTAAAAACAAGCCACCCTGGTGGACATCCAGCACCAACAAACATTACAACAAATGCAAAAAGTTGATGTCTAAGAAAACTAAGGCGAGGCACCAATAATGGAAAAGCACCCTCCTCAGCCTCACCAGGCAAATAAGACAACTTGTCAAATCCTCTAAGGGTAACTTTGAATAAAACTTAGCAAACACAACCAATGATAACCATAAGGGTTTTTGCAGCTACGTATGTAGCCTAAAAGGCAGGAAGCAAGCATGTGCCAAACTATTGACTAACAGTATCACACACACCGATCCTGCAGAGATAGGAAATCTGCTAGCAGACAGATTTTGTGAAAATTTCACTCCCTTATCCTTCAAACTTTTCACATGCCATCCCTCAACTCACTCCACCCTACATATCTGAAGAGCAGGTCATTAAAGGCTTGTCTAAGGCAAGAAACACAGCCTCTATGGGACCAGATATCATCCCAGGCTGTCTTCTAAATAAGCTAAAACATGAACTAGCATCATCCTTAAGCACCTTATTCAATCACAGCCTAACCACAGGCTTTGTTCCTGCAGAATGGAGAACAGCAACACTTATTCCCCTCCACAAAGGTGGCTTAGTAACAGATCCAGGGACTTATAGACCCATAAGTCTGACCAGTCTCATCTGTAAAGTCATGGAACATATCATCATGGACCTTTATAACCCTGGATCTGACCCAGTTCATCTTTGTCAAGTGGTGGATTTCTTCAAAAATGTGAACAGGGCCATTGATGAAGGCAAATCTGTGCACACAGCATACCTCGACTTGGAAAAGGCCTTTAACAATCCCACACTCAGGCATTACTGATAAACTTAGCAAACAGAATGCAAACCCCTTTGTTGTAAGATGGGTTGCCAAATGGCTCACAAACCAGCCACACACTATCAAAGTTGGTGCCTCCACATCAACCAGCAGACCTGCCACCAGTGGGGTGTCACAGGGGTCAATGCTGGGCTTTCTACTGTTTGGTATACACTTCTCAGAAGTTCAGGAAAAAACAAAGGGGCTGTGGCTGACCAAGTTTGTGGATGACTTCAAACTGGGTGCAATTACTGAATCCCCAAATTATTTCAGTATACTTCAGGAGGGTCTTACTCAGACCAACAACTAGTATCTTAGTCATGGTCTCAAAATGAATGCAAAGAAATGCATCATCATTCCCTTCAGTAAAAACAATGTTGCATCACACTACCATAGGTTCATAGGTGTGTACTAGGCTAATGGCCCTGGAGCCATTACAAGCCTAGCCCATTGGATTACCCTAGCATTGTGCCACCCAACCTTAGTTCCCAGTGCGTCTGTTGAGTAGAGCCACTGGAGTGATCTCCGGGGTGAATTTTATATTTGCCATCCACTCATCAAGATTTCTCTTGAAGAGGTCCAGCAAGGTGCCCTGTTTGACATGTATGGGAAGTCTATTCCATAGTATGCACAGTCTCTGGATTATGAACCTGTCCCTCCACCATGTTCTGTTGATTGTGGTAATGAGGTTGAGGTCTCTGGAGAGTGTGGTGCAGAGGAATTGGGATTTCTATAGATGTAGCATTTCTAATAAAGCTGGGTCAGACATGGCTTTGTAAGTCAAGCAGAGATCACCTCTAAGTAAGCGATATGAGACAGAGAATAGTTGAAGTTTTTTTTTTTTTTTGATTCTGTCCATATAGGACAAGTGTTTAAGGCCTCGGATGCTCTTTGTGAGGTACTTTTATGGTCTCTCCAGTTGTTGCAGGTGTCTAGTAATGTACATGGCAAATGGGGTATTGTACTCGATGATTGGCCTAATGAGGGAAGAGTAGAGGGAGACAATGACCTCTTTCTTCCTGGATGCAAAACCTTTAGTAATGAGATTTGCCACATAGAAGGACTTTCTGACCACAGTGGCAATGTGGTGGTCAAAAGCGAGGTTGCTGTCAATATGTGTTCCCAGATCTCTTATAAAGTCTTTTGTGTTCAGTGGACTACCATCAATGTGCTAATTTATGGGAACCAGGTTTTCTCCCAAAGGGGATGATAACACATGTTTTGTCATTGAGCTTAAGGCCATGGTTCTGACACCACTCATTGGTCTCAGTGAGGCCTTTCTGTAGGATGTCAACATCACTTAGGGAGTTAATAACAGCTTCCAACTTGCAGTCGTCTGCAAACTTTGTTAGCCAGAGTCCCTTTGTGCTAGCCTGGACTTCAGAAAAGTAGATACCAAACAGGAGAGGACCCAGGACCGAACTCTGTGAGACTTCAGTTGTGACTGGTCAGCAGTCTGACTTGGAGTCAGCTACTTTAAAACTGTGGGTTCTATGTGTGAGCCCGTTTGCCACCCACCGAGTGGTATAGCGGTCGATGCCCAGCTTAGTGAGTTTTTCTATGATTCCTGAGTGGAGAATGGTATCAAAGGCCTTGGCCAGATCAAGGTAGGCTGTATGAATCACCTTGCCTTCATCCACAGCTCCAGTGACTGACTCAAAGAAGTCGACCAGGTTGAGCAGGCATGATCTACCCTTCACAAAACCAAACTGTGTGGGATCCAGAATGTGGAGATTCCCTATATCTTTGTTTATTTGGTCCATGATGATGCATTCCATAGCTTTGCATATCAGACTCATCAGGTTAATGGGGCAATAGTTCCCAGGGTCTGTAGTCATTCCTCCTTTATGGAGAGGGATGACTGTAGCAGTATACCATTTGATAGGGACAAAGCCTAAGGTGAGGTTGTGATTGAACAGGGCACACAGGTAAGGTGCCAGTTCACTCTGTAGGTCATGTAGAACACATCCAGGGGTATTGTCAGGTCCCATAGAAGGTGTATTCTTGGCCTTGGATAGTGCTGTTTTAATCTGTGCAGCACTAATACTCGGTGCCTGGCAATCTACTGGCATTGTGATTGGTCCTTTGGGGGGTTAACATTGGCACTGAATCTGTCAGCCAGTATATAGGAGGTACCATTGTGCTGTAGCTCAGAGCAAATCTGGGTATTGCCATGGAGATTCTTTACATAACTATAGAAGGCCTTGTGGTTGTCTTTACTATCTGCTGCAATTCTGTTTTCATAGCTAGCTTTAGAGTATTTGATGAGGGATCTCAACTTTTTGTTGAGGCTGATAAGGTAGTTTTTCCAGTCTTGGGACTTCACCTTATTCCGCATCAGTTTCCTCCTTCTGTTGTAGAGTTTGTTTATGGCAGAGGACCACCAGATTGGCTTCCTGCTTTTGGAGGAGAGTGTCTTGGTTCTATTAGGTATGGCAAGATCCATGGATTTGTGTATGTCTTTGTACAGTGCACTGGTGTATGATTCGGTGGTCATGCAACTATTCTCCATTTGCATGGGTGCTTTGATGTTAGCTACCTCACTTCTGTTTTTAGGATCCCAAAGTTAGCTTTGGAGAAGTTTTTCATGGTTTTTACCTTTGTGGGGGTGGGGTGGGGTGGGGTGGGAGGGATGTGGATTTCCAAGGTGATTAGTTTGTGGTCGGATCTAACCAGGGAGGAGTTGACTACTGGTGTAGAGAAATGGTTGCCCATGTTAGTGATGACCAGGTCAAGGATGTTACTACCTCTAGTGGGGGTAAGAACAAGCTGGTCCAAGCCATTGGAATTAATGAATTCCAGGAAATGTTGGGCAAGTCTATTGGTACATGAGTAGTTTTCCTAGTTAATTTTATTTTTATTTATTTATTTTGCATTTGTTGACCGGGCTAGTCTAACTGGAATAAAATCCATTTTCAGTAGAGGCCCGGGGAGAAAAGCTCCAACACAGATAATTTTATACAGTAAAAAATAATTACAAGTTCAAAGAAGTATAACAGTAGTAAAATAGCTCTAAGCAGTTACAGCCATACACAGACACAATATATGACTGTAATAATTGTCTCAAATTCAAAGAATTATAATGGTAGTTAAAAAGGGTCTAAACAGATTACAGACATACAGATTAGGTACAGTTGTCATTACAAGCATACCTAGCTCATGCTGAGGTGATATGCAATGCAATACATATAAAAACAAATTAGTAGTTTTCAATTGGAAGCAGGATAAAAAAGTATATACAGTTGATAAATTATGCAGATGTATCATAGGATACAGTGAAATAAAGATATATAGGAAGCAGAAGAGGATGTAAGTAGGTGGAATATACTCTTGTTAGGAGCAGAGAAGACAGTTAGTCAGGGTTAGTACAAGGACAAAGCCAGTGAGTACTGAGAAATTGTTTTATTTTTAGTTTAAAGAGTCTTATGGAGGTCAGAGATAGGAGTTCAGAGGGAAGCCTGTTCCAGTGTTTGCCTACAGAGTTAGAAAACAGAGAATCTCCAGCTGAGTTGTTGGATTTGTTGATAGTAATAAGTGGCTTATTAGAGGAGCGTAGGTTCTTAAGATTGTTGTAGGGGGTAATGAGGGTAGTCAGTATAGGTGTATAGGTGGGGTTGTACAAGCTCTTATGGATAATAGTGAGTTGTTGAGATAGTATCTGGTTATGAAACTCTAGCCATCCTAGTTGTTTTAGGTTGTTGCAGTGATGTGTTCTAAAAGGAGATCCTGTGGCAAATCTAGCAATGGAGTGATAGGCAGTAGCAAGTTTGTTTAGGTTGTTTTTTGAGAGATTGGTGTATATGGGTGAGGCATAGAGTAAGGTAGTGATTAAATGAGTTCTAGCTATAGCGATTTTGGTTGAAGGAGTAAGGAAGGGTTTGATTCTGTAAAGGGATCCCAGTTTATTATTTACTGTTTTTATATTGATGTTAGTATGAGTGTCAAAGTTTAGATTATTATCTATGGTTATTCCAAGAAGTTTGGTGGTTATGTCAGGAGATATGAGAGTCCCATTGTTGGATGTAAGAGTAAAGTGAAGAGGGGCAGACCTACGAGTAGGAGTAAAAAGTAGGAGTTTAGTTTTTTTAGGGTTAAGTAAAAGGCAACGGTTTAAAAACCATTGTTCCACTGTGTTAAATGCATTTTGTGTACGGGATTGTAGCTCGGTAGGAGTATTAGCTAAGCAAATAATAATGGAGTCATCTGCATATTGAATGCAGGTAGCATGTAGGATTGCTAGGTGGAGGTCATTAATGAAAATGGAGAATAACAATGGGCCTAAAATGGAGCCCTGGGGGACACCAAGGGAAATAGGGAGGTGAGAAGATAGGTTACCTTCCCATAGTACTGCTTGTTGTCTATTTTCTAAGTAGGATTTGAACCATTGTAATGCTAGAGTATCAAGAGAAAGAGATTTAAGTATTTCAATAAGGAGCTGGTGGTTAACCATATCAAAAGCCTTAGATAAATCAATGAAGACAGAAGAGGAAAGGGTATTGTTATTACGGTTAGAATTTATACAGTCTGTGAAGGAGAGAAGGGCTGTGGTGGTGCTGTGGTTAGGTCTAAATCCATGTTGACAGTTGGCAAGTAAGTTATTATCAATTAGATGGGTGAGTACTTGCTTATGGACACATTTTTCCATTATTTTTGCCAGTGGAGAGAGTAAGGCTATTGGTCTATAGTTTGAGATGTCAATGGAGTTACCACCTTTATGAAGGGGGATGATGTGTGAGATTTTCCAGATAGATGGGATATTTCCTTCGGTTATAGTTCTGTTTATGAGTATGGAAATGGGGAGGGCTATGACTTTGGCACCTTTTTGCAGGTATTCAGCAGGTAGATGGTCAGCAGAGGGGGTAGTAGGTTTCAGTTTTTCTAGAAGAGAGCAAATGAAGGATGTAGGAACAGGTTTTAGCTGAAATAATGGAATAGGGTAAGTTGAAGAGGTGGTTAGATTAGGGGAAGTTGGAGATAATTGCTTAGCTAGTGTTTGAATGGTATCTGTAAAGAAAGAATTAAAGGCATTGGCAGTTTGTGTTGGATTATCTTGGTTAGAGCCTTGTGGGATAGGTGTAATAGTTTGGCCTGGGTGTAGGAGTTTGTTGATGCTGGACCAAAATTTTTGTGGATTTCTTTGGTTAGTTTGTTGTAGTTGGATATAAAAGTTTTTTTATCTAGCAGGATAGCTTTTTTAGTAGTATTTCTAAGTTGTCTAAAGGTTTGGTGGTCTGCTGAATTCCTGGTAGTGTGCCATTTTGACCAAGATTTGTTTCTGAGGAGAATTTAATGGAGGGGTAGTTAAAGTCACCCAGTATGAGAGTGTTAGGTTGGACCCTAATATTCTCCAGGGTGCTTAGGAACATGGAGTGTGCATCTCAAATTAACAACAAAATCCTATGTACCTGTGAAGTGGTAAAAGATCTGGGATCTAAAGTAGACTGTCCCCTAAACTTTGATCACCATGTGTCTACTGTAGTAAGGAAGGCTTTCTATGTAGCACACTTGATTAGCAAAGGCATCATCTCTAGAACAAAAGAGGTTATAACCCCCTCTATACTCGTCACTAATAAGACCAATATTTGAGTATAATGCCCCTTTCGGCATGTACCATTCAAAGCACCTGCAGCAATTGGAGAGACCTCAGAGTTTCCAACTAAGAAGATCAAGGGACCCCAGCACATGCCTTACACAGACTAACTAAAATCCCTGACACTAACCTCCATATTGTATAGACTTCTTAGGGGAGACTTATGCCTGACTTAGAAAGCAATCTCCAACCCAAACCTAATGAATTTGCTGCAGATCCATAAATCAAACGGGACTAGAGCTACCGGTTCCAGGGAATCTAAATATGGCCTGTGACTTGAATAGTAGATGTTGGAGGGATGGATTTGTCTCCCAGCAACTACCATATCCTTAGAATAGGCTGCCAAGTCATGTGAAGCAGAGCACCTCTATGACACTGTTCAAAAGGAACCTGGAAGAGTGGATGGGGCACCATAAATTCTTACTGGGGATAGCACCCATAATCCTCCTGGATATGGGCAGTCATTACTAAATACAAATCTGGGTACTGACTAGAGTATCTATTGTATTACATTGGGATGAAATGGCTAGGCTTGAAATACCCTCTGGGTCAATAGCCTAGCAAGCTCCTATGATCCTATGATCTTATGAACTGGTTGAGTTAGCAAAGCTGTAAAGATTTTGTAAATGATCAATTAAAAGTGTCCTTAGACTCATTTGTAAAAAATGTCCCCAAACTTTAAGAAATTTTATTTAACATCAGTACTAATCAGTACTAATATAGGTAAGGATAGGACATATATATCAAAAATGTATAGGATATTAAGAATGGATTGTCCCTTTGTAGAAGTAAATTTTTTTGATTACTGTACAAGAGTTAATAATACAGTGTTTTCTGAGGTGAATAAAACATTATTACTTAAATTGATAAACAAAACATCTTCCTCCCTGTATGGGAAGTTATTTTCTTGGAAATATCTTCATAAATATTTATAACTCCCCATAATGTTGCAGTAATAAAAAAATACTATATGTTAATTGCTGGAGATGTGAGAATAATATAGAAGGAGACTGGCTACATATGATACTAGAATGTAAAATAATGTCTCCATTTTGGAAAGAGTTTAATTTTTTTTGTTTTTTTTTTGCAAATGTTGTGGTCAGATAAATGTATAATAATGAACGCATTAACATTGTTTAATACTCCAATTCCAGGAGTTATTCCAAAAACGTAACTGTCTCTTTGATGGTAAATTTTAGTGGTTGCAAGGAAATGAATTGCTTTAATTTGTAAATGTAAAAATACCATACAATTCCCTGAATTTATAAGTTCAGCAAAAAATGTATGCAAGAAAGAATTGTTAACTATTAAGATTAGAACACCTAACATCACACATCAGTATGTTGCATGGAAAAAATTAAGTGATTTACATGAAAAATACTAATGATATTTGTATTAACTCTTAACAAAAATCTTGATATGGATGATTGTAAATAGTTTCTATTTCTTATGTTTTAATAATATATTTGTTTTGTTATATTGTGGTTGTTGATAAAAACTGAATAAAAAATATGTAAAAAATAGCACATACAGAATATAGCTTAATATCACAGCTTTGGCCGGCTAACATCTACCTGAAATCAACTGGACGTATAAGTGAATTTAAGTACACTTTTATCTGCTCTTTTACATATAGTACTGTATTTAATTTATTTATTTGTGTTTTTCACTGAATATAAACTCCGCTGAAGTTGTGGCTGTCTCTCTACAGAGTACTTTTTAGAATTTCTGTGTAGCCATTGATAGCAGTGGGGGTTAGTTTCACCTCATCACTGACATTCTGTCTTGCCTTATATAAGTGGTACATTTTGAGTTATCTCTACTTAATATGAGAGCTTTGGCCGGCTAACATCTACCTGAAATCAACTGGATGTATAAGTGAAATTAAGTACACTTTTATCTTCTCTTTTGCATATAGTGCTTTAATTTATTTATTTGTGTTTTTCACTGAATATTAACTCAACTGAAGTTGTGGCTGTCTCTCTACAGTTAGTTTCCCACCCATCCTCCCTGTTCTTGTTTTGGTGTTAATGTTGGTGGCTTTGAAATTGCCCGCCCCTCTTGTAGATTTGTATTTGGATACTCCTTCTGGGCTCACTCAACTGAGTGCAGTGAGATCATATTCTGATTTCAGGCACTCTTACTGTGTACAAAGAGAGCATTTGGGAAGGACAACCCCTGTAGCCTCTTAATCCTGCTCTGTTCCCTCCCTAAAAAAAAAAATATTTATATATATATTTTATTCAGTTGCTCTTAATGTAACTGTCTTAGTTGTTCTTCTGCGTGCTATCTGTTCAGTCGCTCTTACTCAGCACTTATTATTGCTTGTTAGTAGCCTTCTAATTTACTGCCTTCTGCGCTTATTTTTTAGTCATTTGTTAATTTAATTGCATTTATTTGAACTGTATTTGCCGTAGTGTCGCTACACACTTGGGTGGGCTGGCCTGCACTAAATTTTAAATTGTATTAACTGCTGTTTTAGCTGCTTTTCTGTAACAAAAAAAAATTCTAAGCTTCTTCCCTGCCTTTCCTGTAACTAGTCAAGTCCAGATACAGACTTGCTGTATCCAGGACTGTTGGAAAGCTTCTGAGCCTCCCAAGCCTTTCTGTGTTGGAGGGAAGCCTTCTAGCTTATCAGTGGGAGTGGTAAGCACTAGGTAGCCTATCTACCATGGGAAGAGTGGGTTTTGGCCCTGAAATTGTATTTCATTGGCCATTTGGGCAGTTTTTCCATCTCTTTCTACTTTCTGGTTAAAAGCCCGTTTTGTGTTTGGTCCCCACCTTTCCTATAACTAGTGTAGTCCAGGTACAGATTTGCTGTATCCAGGACTGTTGGTAAGCTTCTGAGCCCCCAAAGCCTTTCTGTGCTGGAGAAAAGCCTTCTAGCTTATCAGAGGGAGTGGTAAGCACTAGGTAACCTATCTACCACAGGAGGAGTGGTTTCTGGCCCAGAAATTATAGTTTATTGGCCGTTTGGGAAGCTTTTCCATCTCTTTCAACCTTCTGATTTAAAAGCCTGTGTTTGCACTTGTTTCCTGCCTTTCCTGTTACTAGTCTAGTCCAGGTAATGATTTGCTGTATCCAGGACTCTTTGTAAGCTTCTGACCCCCCCCCCCCCAAGCCTTTCCGTGTTGGAGGGAAGCCTTCTAGGTTATCAGTGGGAGTGGTAAGCATCAGGTAGCCTATCTACCACAAGAGGAGTGGTCCTTGGCCTAAAAATTGTAGATATTGGCTGTTTGAGCAGTTTTTTTTCCATCTCTTTCAACTTTCTGGTTTGAAAGTCGCACTTGTGCCTGTTTCCCGCCTTTCCTAAAACTAGCCTAGTCCGGTTACAGAGTTGCTGTATCCAGGATTGTTAGTAAGCTTCTGAGCCCCCCAAGTCTTTCTGCGTTGGAGGGAAGCCTTCTAGTTTATCGGTGGGAGTGGTAAGCACTAGGTAGCCTATCCACCATGGGAAGAGTTAGTTTTGGCCCAGAAATTGTAGTTTATTTGGCCGTTTGGGCAGTTTTCCATCTCTTTCAACTTGCTGGCTTAAATGCCTATGTTTGTACTTGTTCCCCACCTTTCCTGTAACTAGTCTAGTCCAGGCACAGATTTGCTGTATCCAGGACTCTTTGTAAGCTTCTGATACCCCCAAGACTTTCTGTGTTGGAGGGAAGCCTTCTAGCTAATCAGTGGGAGTGGTAAGCATTAGGTAGCCTATCTACCACAAGAGGAGTGGTTCCTGGCCCAGATATTGTAACTACTGGCCGTTTGGGCAGTTTTTTTTCCATCTCTTTCAACATTCTGGTTTAAAAGCCGCACTTGCACTTGTTTCTCACCTTTCCTGTAACTAGCCTAGTCCAGATACAGAGTTGCTGTATCCAGGACTGTTGGTAAGCTTCTGAGCCCCGCAAGCCTTTCTGTGTTGGAGGAAAGCCTTCTAGCTTATCAGTGGGAGTGGTAAGCACTAGGTAGCCTGTCTACCATGAGAGGAGAGGTTCTTGGCCCAGAAATTATAATTTATTGACCATTTGGACAGTTTGTCCATCTCTTTCAACTTTCTGGTTTAAAAGACCACATCTGCGCTTGTTTCCCTTCTTTCCTGTAACTAACTTACTGGGTAGCACTAGAAAGCCTTAAGCTGATACAAGCCTTCCAGCTTAGAAGAGAGACTTTGGAGTGATTAAGTATCAGTTTTCTGTACTTTCTTGCTGTACTTAACTGTTTTCCGCCTAAACGCAGATTTTCCAGCATTTATTGTGATTTAAAAGTTTGTTTTTTTTCCACATATTGTACTTATTTGACTGCCTGCACTTTTAAAAAAGTTGTTTTTTGTTTAAATAATTTGTTTAACTGTTGTAGGCTACACACTAAAGTGCGATAGCCTTTTCTGATCGTTTGTAGTTGTTTAAAGCTGTTTTAAGTGTATTTTTTTACTGTTTTTGTCTTATCTTTTCATAAAAACAAAAAAATATAATTCCTTGTTTCCCGCCTTTCTAAGCTAGTATAGTCCAGTTTTCAGGCTAGTGCTGAATTCAGGGATGTGATACTAGTTTCTGAGTTGCCCATACCTTACTTGGATAGAAGAAAGTTTCTCTGTTCACCTGTGAGAGAGGGGAGCTTTGAGCAACCTATCTGTCCCTGGAGGAGTGTTTCCAGCCAAGAAGTTAGTAGTTTATTGGCCATTTTGGGCTAATTTCTATCTCTTTCATTTCCCTACTATAAAAACCGCGTTTGCATCGTTTTGCGCACCGGGCAGTGTCGGTTAGCTACGGTTAAATTATTCCCGGCTCCACTAAGTCTTCTCTTCAGTTTTTCCCTTGAAAGTAGTCTAACTCTCAACCTAAGCACTCAAAAAGCATCTTACAGCCCAGCACTTGCTCAGACCTAATAGCAAGCACTGATATACCCTGACACTGATTGCCCAGCAGGGCAAGCCTCTTTATTCACCCCTCACCAACCAAGCGACTAAGCAGCTCACCCTACTATTCAGGCATGACCAAAGGTCAACTTCAGGTGCACTCTTCAGTCCTGCTGGTGAATCTGGGTATCCTGAGGCAATATTACAACTGCCTCATATACACAGACAACCCTCTCCTCCTACCACAAAACACTAACATATGCATGAGATGCAATTATACAGCCAAACTGGAAGCTAAGCTGTCTCCACCCAAGACTGGAACAGACAGTCAAGAGGAGAAGGTTAATACTTGCACCACACCTCCAGCCGCACACAGACCTACTAAAACAGCACTGGGAAACAATACACATAAATATACAAAATCATACTTGGAGGCTCTAAATAAAAACCTGCAAAAGCATCAGAGACCTCCAAAGCAGACACCCAAACAACCTGCACCTCCTGTCACAAACCAGACAACACATAAAACACAAAATCAGTGTGCCACACAATCACAGCCCTTAAGGCAAAATAACATACCTAACACACTAGTAATAGGTGAGTCTATAGTCAGGCACACTGACGTCCCACTCACTAGGCTGAACAAGCAGAAGGTTACTGTTAGCTGCCTGTCGGGAGCCAGAATCCAGCACATAACACACGCACTCAGTTCACTCCAGAGCAAGTACAAATATGACTCTGTCATTGTTCATGCTGGTGTGAATGACCTGAGACGTAAATTCCCTGGACTACATGAAAAGAGACATGGAAGAGCTCTCTGATCATGTAGCCCAGGCTGGTATGACCCTGACCCTGAGTAACATCCTGCCCTCACCAAGAATGATACCTCAGTATAAAGAAAAAATGATCAATTTCAACAATTTGCTAAGCTTCTGGTGTCATTTAAAGGGGATCCAGTGTCTGTCAGCCTGGGATGACATGCTCGACAAGCCGCATTGCTTCACAAGAGATGACTTGCAACTGTCACCCCTAGACTTTTGAATACTGGCCAAGGCTCTTGCTGCCCCCATAGTGCCTTTTTTAGGCAAGGCTCACAAGTCAAACCCACCTCTGTAAACAACACAATTAACAAAAAACTGAGGGTTATGCTACTCAACGCCAGGAGTTTAAATCTCAAAATGCATGCGCTCAAAGCACTCCTCAGTATGGAGAACATTGATATCTGTGCAGCAACTGAAACCTGGTTCAGGGCTCCAGAGGGCACCCCAGCACTACCAGGCTACAACTCATACAACACATTTCGGCCACAGAACATGGACCAAAACACAAAAGGAGGGGGTGTATCCATATTCATCAGGGATACCTACACCTCCAGATTAGTGACGCAGCATGATACCTCTGAGATCATCCATGTGCAACTAACATCAGGCAAATCTGCAATGCAAATTGTGGCCTGCTACAGATCACCCTACATGACCCAGGACCACCACTCCACCTTTCTGGAGACACTGGAAAACATGAAGGTCCTACCGAACACTCTGATATTGGGCGATTTCAATTACCCCTACCATTCACTGGGAAAACTACTTGAGTACAAATTTCCAGGCCCAGCGCTTCCTGGAATTCATCAACTCAAATGTCCTGGATCAGCTGGTAAACTCCCCTACCAGAGGTGAAAACATATTGGACCTGTTCATCACCAACATGGGTGACAGGTGTTCCACACCAGAGGTCAACCCGTCACTGGTTAGATCAGACCATAAACAAATCACTCTGGATGTACACACCCTACCACCATCCGCAAATAAGGAAACCACAGTAAAAAACTTTTCTAAAGCAAACTTCACCTTAATTAAGACAGAGGTGGTAAGTTTTACAGCCCCTACACTAAAGGATAATGCTGCCCAAGATGCAGAAACCTTTACAAATGCACTCTATGAGCACCTACAAGGATGCATGGATCATGCCATCCCTAGCAAAACCAAGACTAACTCCTCTAAGAGCAGGAAACCAGTTTGGTGTACCCCTGCAATAAACAGGCTATACAATAGAGGGAGGAACCTAGTTCAGAAAAAAAGCAAATCCCAAGAAGGAAAGACATCCCTGATCAGTATCAGTAAGAAACTAAGGTCCCTCATGAAATCATCCAAGGCTAACTTCGAAAGAAAAATAGCCAAGGATTCAAAAGATAACCACAAAGCCTTCTTTAGCTATGTTAAGAATCTAAGTGGCAACTCACAGATATGCACTGAACTAGTGCAAAATAGCACAAAATATACTGGGACCCTTACTGTTTGACATATACTTCTCAGAAGTACAGGCAAACACAGGAGGTCTATGGCTAACCAAGTTCGAGGATGACTGCAAACTGGGAGCCATAATTGACTCTCCGGCTGACACGGACATTCTCCAAAAGGGCCTTACTGAGACGGACACCTGGTGTCAAAGTCATGGCCTCAAGCTAAATGCCAAAAAATACATAGTCATCCCATTTGGGAAAGACAAAACACCCACAGATTACCACATAGATGGAAGCCCCCTTAATAAAGAAGAGGTAATAAGAGATCTGGGGACCCAGGTATATAGTAATCTTTCCTTTGACAATCATATTGCCAAAGTAGTTAGGAAATCCTTCTATGTGGCCCATCTAATTACTAAAGGGTTTTCATCTAGAAATAAAGAGGTTATAGTGCCCCTCTACTCGTCACTCATTAGACCCATCATAGAGTGCAATGCCCCATTTGGGAAGCACCTCACAAGATACTTCCAACAGCTAGAAAGACCACAAAAGTACCTCACCAAGAGGATTACTGGCCTCAAACATATGTCCTACTCAGCCCAACTGAAAAAACTCCGGCTGTACTCAGTGGCATATCGCTTACTCAGAGGTGATCTCTGCCTGATTTACAAAGCCATGTCCAACTCAGAATTGATGGACATGTTCCACCTAAAGAAATCCAAGACAATGAGAGCCGTGCACTCGAGTGAGCTAAACCTCACCACAACAATAAATAGAACATGCTGGAGGGATAGATTCCTGTCACAGAGACTCCCCACACTTTGAAACAAAATTTAAATTACATTAGGCAGAGCCCCTCACTAACACTCTTCAAGTGAAACCTTGACGAGTGGATAGGTAACAGAAAATACACCCCTGGGATCACTTCATTGGCTCTGCTTAACAGAGGATCAGTTAATTAATCAATGGGGTGGCAAAAGCCGACACACTCTGGCTAGGCTTATAAATGCCCTCGGGCAGATAGCGTAGTACCTACCTATGAACCTAAAGATGGGCTTTTTATAATAATAGCCAAATGTCGGCTATAATCTCTAATCTATTTTTGTTGAATAGGGATGCTACAACATTGGGCATAGAGCATGGTGGTCTGTATGCTCTCCACCACTGCACCACCTGACAAATAGGTGAAGGAAGTTAATAATGGCATTTAAAATATGGCAACTCATTTAACTTGCATGATTTTATATTGTGGAGATTATGGTTAAACTCGGTGAACGTAAGAGTGTGCAGCATAGCAACTTGTGTGCCCAGCTGTGTTATAGGATAAAGAATGTCTTAATGGAACATCAGTGCAAGGGTATGCAGCAGGACCAGCTTGTACAATCTTCAAGGAACATATTACCATGGTTACTAAGCCAGCACCATATAACTTGTCAAGGGCACACACCATGAGCAGACTGTGCTCTCTTTAGAGACAAAGTGTAGTAATGACTTGGGCAGCATCACAGTTCATAAAAGTGGTATAAATTGCTAACTGATTTTGTTCTCAGAAGGTGTATGATGTCAGGGGTACAGATTACTGCTGGGCTGCACAACATGACAACCTCTGTACTAGTGTAATATCCTACATTTTGGTGAAGGAAAAACAATGTATATAACACAGATGCACATAGAGTTATAGGTGTGTGTGTGTGTGTGTGTGTGTGTGTGTGTGTGTGTGTGTGTGTGTGTGTGTGTGTGTGTGTGTGTGTCTGTGTATGTCTGTGTGAATCCATATGTACTTGTATTTGTGTGTGTGTGCGTGTGTCTGTGTGAGTCTCTATATGTGTCCTTCTGAATAATTGCTGAAAATGGCAATATTAAAATAGTAAAGGTATGTAAACACAGAGCAAAGGGACACACTGAAAATTAACTGATGTACTCTGCATTGCACAGGATCATGAAGTTAATGCATATAAGCATGTTTCCATATTGTACTGAGGGCAGACAGTGTATCTGTTTTGTCTCTTGATCAGCTTCCCTCTGTTTCACAGTCATCACTGTGTGTGTGTGTGTGTGTGTGTGTGTGTGTGTGTGTGTGTGTGTGTGTGTGTGTGTGTGTATGTGGTACATGTATGTGCACATATACGATATGCAAATATGTATGTGTGCTTCTAGCAGTGCTGCTTTGTGCTGCTCTGTGGAACAAGGTATACAGTACAGTCAAATCTTATTCACTGATGTTCATGTTTCCAGTATTACAGAACAGCAAATACATGTCAATGATTACATACAGATAACAGTGACAATGCATTTAGGTCACTTTTAAGACACTGTGTATACATATTGCAACTTACTAATACTGAAAATGTATGTTATTTTATTAATCTGACTTACAGAAAGAACATTCATCCACAGGCTACTACAGAAATAATACTAAATTTTAAGTAAAACTTGTGGTAAACTAACTAAACATAGTACATTGTTAAAATTCAGGTCAGTGTGAATTGTAAACCTGGAAATAAAGTTATGAATATTCATGAAGTCAAAACATTGTGTCTATAAATTATAAAACAAAACCTTTCACACCAGCAAGTATTGCATATAGAAATATTAATTATACAAATGATAAGTGGACAAGACAAGAAAATGAAATAGTTGACTAAAACATTTTTAAGTGATATCTTCCCCCTTTGCACCCCCTAATATTTCAGCTATATGTACCCCCTCAGGCCTTCAGACCAAGTATGTAATGATCCTTATCCTTTCTGGAAGTAATACCTCCTTGAAGCCATGGTGTTTCTGCTTCCTGTCACCATAGTCAGTGCAGCCTGTGCAGTACAAACATGAAAACCAAATACAGAGGATAAAACCAAAGCACAACACAATAATAGAAAGTTTTACAGGTGCAGCCTCACGCTCGACATTTAAAGAGTTATATAGTGTACCATAATAACTACATGAGAGGGAGCTGTGATCTTGGAGATAAATGTTGCATAACCCTCACCTCCGGCACTACCTACTTCCTATTTCCTACATACTGGTACACAGCTACACCACTTTAGGCCCTTGTACCCAATGAGTAGTATCACTGTTCTTCTATGCTGTACGGCCATTTTGGTACCTGAATATCATCCTGCCTTCTGTCACATATCAGAATAGCCATGGAGTAGCTGCATTGCAATTAGTCATTGACATATAAAATTCCCAAGCTGGTATTGAACTATGTGTTACTTACCCATGTAGTTTATTGTCTGTGAAGTAGCAGTCAGGGTCAGGAAGGTACATAAGAGTATTTGCAAGTACATAGAAAGAACTAAAGGAAGGATGGAACTGATTAGACTTAGCAAAGATGTGAGGTAGATTACAGAAGACAGAGATAAAAGAGAGATACTGATAAATGAATACTTTGCTTCAGCTTATACAACACAAAGCAAAGGGATTATCTCATGTCAGAAAGGGAGGCAGAGAAAAACTGGGAGAACAGTTTGCAGACCAAGACAGAAAAAGAGGAGACAGGAAAGGAACTGGTCAACCTTATGCAGTATAAAGCATGCAAAACAGATTGGCTGTCTCATAGAGATGTTGTGTTATTATACCCCTAATGGAGATTTTCAAGAGGTCACTAACAAGTATAGATGTGCTAAGGAACTACAAACAGCAAACATGGTACTGTTGTACAATGGGGAAGCTTAAAAAATGGGGGTGATTACAGGCCTATTATCATAATAGTCAAGGCATGGAATGTTACATAGATAATCTTGCATGAAAGTCTGCTAACATTTCTAGAAGACAACAGTCTCCAAGACAGCAGGTGACATGGGATCTTGGCCAGAAGAAACTGTTATCAAACCTAGTCCAAATTTATGACTGTGTTACAGGTAAATTTGGCAGGGAAGTATCAGCAGAGAAGGTGAACCTGGAGTTCAGCAAGGCCTTTGACTTGTTCCAATAAAGGAGGATGAGAGGAAAACTGGAGAGGATAGGGATAGATCACGACTGAGATAATGGACTAATTTGTGGTTGAATGGGAAGACACTGAGGGTTGTGGTGAGGAGGTTGTTGCCAGGAATTCAGACAGTGACTAATGTAATACGGCAGGGTCTGTCCTTGGTATAGTCTTCTTCACTATGTGTGTGTGTGTGTGTGTGTGTGTGTGTGTGTGTGTGTGTGTGTGTGTGTGTGTGTGTGTGTGTGTGTGTGTGTGTGTGTGTGTGTGTCTTTGTGTTTATGTATCTGTGTCTCAGACATATCTAAGAGAACAGATAACAGATTCAACCTCTTTGTTGATGGCACAAGTCAGTTGTTACAGTGGTATATGGGTGGAGAGCCTAGAAATGTATTTGAAAAGGCTGACCAAGTGGGTAGCAATATGGCTATGGAGCTTCAATGTAAGCAAATCAAAGTCATGTACTTAGACCACTGCAATACTTGTGTGAAGCATCAGCAGGATGAAGAAGAGCTAATGATACCAGAGGGGTCCATTCATAAAGTCGAATGGCTGAAATACTGATTCGCACAAGACTGAGCTGAAAAGTGTAGCTTCTTAAACAAAGGAAATAAACAGAAAATTTAAAAAATGCTCTATGTGCCCCTCACACCTTCCTGCTAATTATATATGCCAACTCTGAGACTGCACTATAGCAAAAGGGCAAAAAACACAGTCTGCTTATTTGCAATCTCAGACAACTATTAAAACAGATGTTCATCTAGTTTGTGTTTCAACCTTTTCAGGTTGATCTTTCATCTGTTGGTATTTTAGGCATTTGGCTTTATGAATGGAGCCCATACCAGAATAGAAAAATGGTATAGAAGTGGTAAACACACCTAAATTGAACCTCCAGGGACAAGGACGAGGGGGAGGGCAATGACAGCAATAGATTGCTGGGGTTTGTCCTCAACAGGATTAACTTCAGAAGCAAGGAGTCAGTACTTCTATCCTATAAGCATCTTATCAGATCTCACATTGATTACTGCATGCATTTGTGGAGGGCATATTATGAAAAGGATACAAAGTTGCTGGAAGAGATCCAGAGGACAGACAGCAGGAAAGGAAAGGAAAGGAAAGGAAAGGAAATTAAAGGAAAAAAGTGACACTAGAAAAGGCAGTGGGATATGTCACAATGCACAAAATATTTTCAGGGAGGTATGAAGGGACCATTCTGAACAAGAAGGCACAGGGTGATGGCTTCACTGGAAAGGCTCCCAGATTCTGCTACACTTTGCTGTGAGGGAAAGGTTAGTTTGCTTTTTATTTGTTGTGTTTTGTATTACTTTATTGACTTTTTCTATTTTGTATACTGTGATTTATTTTCTTTGCACTGTTTTACTTGTATTCTGCTTTTAACTGTATACTAAAACTTGAAAAGAGACCACAGCTCTGTCTCTTGTGAGTCAGACAGAAATTAGAAGAGGTCAACTAAGGAGTCACACATAAGTTACAACAGGTCAGCTAAGGTTAATCATCTGTGAACTGAGGGTGGAGCTAGGAACTAAACCTTCTATTTAAGGGGTAAAATAAAACATTTCAGAGCTTTACTGGAAAGGCTCACCCAGATTTTGCTACAGTTTGCTGTGAGGAAAAGGTTAGTTTGCTTTTTATTTGTTGTTTTTGTATTACTTTATTGCCTTTTTCTATTTTGTATATTGTGATTCATTTTCTTTGCAGTGTGTTTTACTTGTATTCTGCTTTTAACTGCATACTAAAACTTGAAAAGAGACCACAACTCTGTCTCTTGTTAGTCAGACATACATTTTTCCACCCTCCCAGCTGGTTACTGTTGTGTTCTTAAGCACCACTGTCTTTCTAGTTGCCTGCCCCTTATGTTAATTTGACCATATATCTCATTTCCTCTCTGCTTTTACTGGTTGGTGTGAGTAAGCAAAAAATTATCATTTTGTGAAGTTACTCTCCTTCAACTATTTAAATTTATTAAGAAAAAAAAACCTCAAGCTCCCAACTGCCACTCAATGATACAAAAAGGAACAAATGCAGCCAACTATCAAAGCAGCTATGGCAGAATGCTCACAGTCTCAAACCAAGTCAAGTTATAAATCCACAGAATGTTCGCAGTCTCAAGCCAAGTTATAAATCCACGTCTTATTTCCAGATAAAATCCCTTTATTGCAAGTAAATTACAACAGGTAAGCACTTTCGCAAACTTCTGTTTGCTTCACCAGACCATAAACAAGCAAGCTCAACCCCCCCTTTTTATACTCATGCAAATAGACTTCAAATGAACAAATCACAGTCAATCCTAAGTTCAAAGCACCTCCCCACTATTAAATTAAAGCACTCACAGTAAAATATACATCTAAGATGCATATAAAATAAGCATAAAATAATAGAATCAAATAAAATAAAGTAGAGCTAACATCATAGAGTTCAGTGATGTCAATTTATTTCATGTGTTCATTTCAACAATCTCCTATTTTTCAACTTGGAAACAATGGAAAGATGGTCATTCAAACCCTGCTCTACATGTGCCCCCAGTCTTATTATCCAGTCAAGCTCTCTATCCTCTGTTCTTGAACTGATATCACCCATCCTGACATCCTCTTTAACTATTTCTAGTACATTAAACTGAAAGTGATGTTCAGCTCCACAAGATAGAATATGTTTAGCAACAGCACTATACATTTGTTCTCTTTTTAAACAATACATATGATCCCTAATGCACTCTCTTAGCCTTCTATTTGTGCTAGTTGAAAAATAGGAGATTGCTGAAATGATACATATAAATATTTGGCTGCATGTATTTAAATGTATTGGCCATCCTACTCTATTCCATAGTACCAGAATACAAAAGTGACCACCCCCTTTCAGTCTATTTTGCTGTTTTAAAAATAGAGACTATCCACTAAAACTTAACTTTTAGACAGGTAAAACTTAAGTTACCTACTTTCTTATCAAACTCCTCTAGTGCACACTGCAGTGTTTAGGATAAACCATTTTTTTCTCATCTTACCTTTAAGCATCTATTGCGAGACCACCAGTTATTGTAGACCCCACATTCTGCCGCTCAGTAGTTATCTTGGGATTAGTGCTTCTGTTTTCTCCTGGTGAGAGAAGGAGTGCAGTTACATTATTTCCTGGAGACTGCTGATCACCAGAAAGCTTAATAACTGCTTTATAGGTGGCAGCTTAGAATCTGTGCTTATATTCTGATCCTGGTGAGAGTAGATGCAGAGTGCATTGATTACTGACTATTTCTGGTTGCAGAGTGTCTGTGCATAACATACCTGATTGGTCTGGTTGCTATTCAAGGCATCTTCCAGAAAAAAGCTACAAGCCTGCATACCCTTGCATCATCTGAGACAAGACCGTGGATCACCAAACAAGCTGTGGCCTGCTTCTCTTCTTGGGACTGGTGCTAAAACTAGCTAGTTTTAGCTAGAACTAGCCAGTTATTTTTAGTTTCAGCACTCAAAACTGTTTCCTTGTGCTCCGCCCTTGCTCAGAACTCATTGTAAGCACTAAATAAACTACAAATTACTAGAGCACTCGACTTTCCTCACTTGTCAAGAGGAAAACAGTTCTTAGTACTTAAATTAATAAGCACCTATCTAGGCATGTCCATGGTTCAGCTCCTGGTGTTTTCTCCTGTCCAACTGATGAATTTGGGCATCTTGGAGCAATGTAGCTATTGTCTCATGTACACTGACAACCCTCTTCTCCTACCACCCAACTCTGCAACCTGTGAGAGATGCACTTATATAGCCAAACTGGAAGCCAAGCACTCTCCAGCCAAGACTGGACGAGACAGTCAAGTGGAGAAGGTTAACACCTGCACCACACTACACTCAACACATAGTCCTTCAAAACCCACACTACCAAAACACACACATAAAAACACGAAGCACACACACACACACACATTCATGGAGGATCTCAATAAAAATCTTACCAAGCAACAGAGACCTCCCAAGCTGAAACGCAGACAACCACCACCTCCCAACACTACCCAAATGACACATAGCCCACAAAACCAGTGTGTCACTCAACCTCAGCCCATAAGGCAAAACAACATATCCAACACACTTGTCATAGGGGACTCTATAGTCAGACACACTGATGTCCCACTCGCCAGGTTAAACAAGGAGAAAGTTACTGTCAGTTGCCTCTCGGGTGCCAGGATCCACCACATAATGCATGCACTCAGGTCACTCCACAAGTATAAATATGACTATGTCATTGTCCATGTTGGTGTGAATGACCTGAGATGTACCTCCCTGGACTACATGAAAAGAGACATGGAGGAGCTCTCGGAGCTTGTAGCCCAGGCAGGTATGACCGTAACCTTCTGCCGTTGTCCAGAATTATACCATAGTACAAGGACAAAATGATTGACTTCAACAATTGGCTAAGTTTCTGGTGTCATTCTAAGGGGATCCAGTATCTGTCTGCCTGGGATGACATTATCGACAGACCACAATGCTTTCACAGAGATTGCCTGGACCTGTCACCCCTGGGATTCTGGATACTGGCTAATGCTCTTGCCACCCCTATAGTGCCTTTTTTAGGCAAGGTTCAAATGCTAAATTCACCACCGTAACTGGTACAAGCAAGGAAACTCTGAGGGTAATGCTACTCAATGCTAGAAGTCTAAACCTCAAAATGCACTCACTTAAGGCACTCCTTAAAATGGAGAACATCGACATCTGTACAGTGACAGAGACCTGGTTCAAGGCTCCAGACAGCACCCCTGCATTGCCAGGCTATAATTCATACCACACCTTTCAGCCACCTAACCTGGATCAAAACACTAAAGGTGGAGGCGTGTTCTTATTCATTAAGGATATCAACACCTCCAGGCTAGTTGCTCAACATAATGCATCCAAAATTATCCAAAATTGCAACTAACACTGGGCAAGACTGCATTCCTGGTTGGAGCTTGTTACAGATCCCTCACTATGCCCCAGGATTCCCACTCTTCATTTCTTAAGATACTGGAAAATATTAAGGTACAACCCAATACCTTAATTATGGGTGATTTCAACTACCCCACCATCAACTGGGAAAACTACTCATGTACCAACACATTCACTCAACATTTTCTGGAAATCATAAATTCCAACACCTTAGATCAGCTTGTTCACACCCCCACCAGGGGCAGCAATATTCTGGACCTGGTCATTACCAATATGGGTAACCGATGTTCCATGCCAGAGATCAACTCCTCCTGGTCAGATCCGACCACAAGCTAATCACCATAGACATCCATATCCCATCCCCACCCTCTATTAAGGAAACCACTGTCAAAAACTACTCCAAAGCCAACTTCATGCTTCATAAGACAGAAGTGGCAAATTTCACGACACCCGTGCAGATGGAAAATAGAGGCAGGACTGCTGAATATTTCACAAATGCACTGTATAAGCACATACACGAGTGCATGGATTGTGCCAGCCCCAACAGAACCAAGATGCTATCCTCCAAAAAAGGGAAGCTAATCTGCTGGTCTCCTTCCATAAACAAACTCTACAACAGAAAGAAGAATCTGTTGCAAAAAAGAGTAAACTCCCAGGACTGGAGGAACTCCCTGGTCAGCCTCAGCAAGAAGCTGAGATCCCTCATAAAATTCTTCAAAGCCAATTATGAAAATAAAATCGCCACTGATTCCAAAGACAACCACAAAGTATTCTACAGCTATGTCATGAATCTCAATGGCAATACTCAGATCTGCTCTGAGCTACAGCACAATGGCACTAAATATACAGAACCAACCGATATTGCCAACATCCTGGCAGATAGGTTCAATGCTAACTTTACCCCCCTCTCACCCTCCAAAGGGCCCATCTTAATACTGGAAGAATACAAAGTCCCTGTAATCACGGATGAACAAGTAAAGGCTGCACTCTGCAAAGCCAAGAACACAGCATCCATAGGACCAGACAACATCCCAAGCTGCATACTGCACGAACTACAGAACGAACTGGCACCCCACCTAAGTACCATGTTCAATCATAGCCTCACCTCAGGCTATGTGCCTATTGAATGGCGCACAGTGACGGTCATCCCACTTCACAAAGGGGGTGCCACCATGGACCCCAGAAACTACCAACCCATTAGCCTGACGACCCTGGTCTGCAAGGCCATGGAACATATCATCTTGGACCTTATAAACAAAGACATAGGTAACCTCCAAACCCTGGACCCCACTCAGTCTGGGTTTGTAAATGGTAGATCATGTCTACTAAACCTGACTGACTTCTTTGAAGCAGTCACTAGAGCTGTAGATGAGGGCAAAATAGTGCACACAAGCTATCTTGACCTCACCAAGGCTTTCAATACCACCCCCACTCTTGAATTATAAATAAACTCACTAAACTGGACATAAATCCCTATGTAACAAGATGGGTGGCCAACTGGCTCACTGAAAGAACCCACACAGTAAAAGTAGCCAACTCCAAGTCCGACTTTAGACCAGTGACGAGTGGAGTACCACAGGGTTTGTTCCTGGGTCCCCTCCTGTTTGGCATCTACTTCTCTGAAGTGCTGGCCAACACAGAAGGTCTATGGCTAACAAAGTTCGCAGATGACTGCAAACTGGGAGCCATAATAGAATCACCTAATGATGAAGACATTCTGCAAAAGGGCATCACAGAGACAGATGCTTGATGTCAAAGTCATGGCTTCAAGCTCAATGCCAAGAAGTGCATTGTCATCCCCTTTGGGAAAAACTCGGTACCCATGAAATACCACATAGGCAGTTAGCTCACTAAACACTGAAAGTGTGATAAGAGACCTCGAGACACAGGTGTACAGTAGCCTCTCCTTTGATAACCACATCACCACAGTAGTCAGGAAATCCTTCTAAGTGGCACACCTCATCACAAAAGGTTCTCCTCTAGAAAAAAGGAGGTCATTGTTACTCTCTACTCATCCTTCATCAGACCCATTATAGAGAACAATACCCCGTTTGGCATGTATCTCACAAGACACCTACAGCAATTGGAAAGGCCACAGAAATACCTCACAAAGAGGATTACCGGCCTCAAACAGATGCCATATGCAGACCATCTCAAACAATTCCAGCTCTACTCCATCTCATATTGCCTACTCAGAGGCAATCTCTGCCTAACATACAAAGCTATGTCAAACCCAGAGCTGTTGGACATGCTGCACTTAAAGAAATCCCAATCTCTCCGAACCACATGCTCCAGAGACATAAACCTTGTCACCACAATAAACAGAACATACTGGAGGGATAGATTCCTGTCCCAGAGACTTCCCATACTCTGGAACAAACTACCCATTCATGTCAAGCAAAGTTCCTTATTGGCCTTCTTTAAGAAAAATCTTGATGACTGGATAGGAAATAGAAAATTCACCCCGGGGATCACTTTTGTAGCACTGCTTGACATGGGCACAGGAAAATAATTTTCTTGGGTGGCAAAAGCCAGGGAGCCTTTTTGCCTAGGCTTATATAGACACCAGGCCAATAGCCTAGTACCTACTTATGAACCCATGAACCTATGAATGGGAAGCAAACAGCAGATTGGAGAGACCAATGGTTCCCTTGAATTCAGAAAGTACTTTTGTACAGTGAGGCAATAGACCCAGGAAATGGATTTATACAGTGTGTGCAGTGGGAATCCACAGAAATATTAAAGAAAGCTTGGGTTATGTGGAGAAAAGGGAGAGTCAAGGTAGGGGTTTAGGGGAGGTAGAACATGAAATGTACCTAGCAAACTAGGTACTCTTAATTTGTCTTTCTGTTGTCAAACAAATGTAATGTTAGTGTGGCAGTTGGTGCAGAGTTTAAGGTTGCAACCTGTAGCTCCTGCGGTACAGGGTTTGATTCCCTTAGTCCTTGCTTGCCTACTGTGTGACCTTGTTTAAGCCACTTAACTGGGTAGTGCTCCTGCATCCCTCTGAAAAGGGATTGTGTTTCCAATGGGCCTATTTTATTAGTAAATAGGATTGCTACTATTGTTATCCTCCTCCATTCTCATCACTCAAGGACCTGCAACAGCAGAGTCCTCCATGGATTAAAAATGGAATACAGACTTGGGGCATGAGGTTGGGGTCCCATATGGGCAACAAGCAGAGCTTCTTAATGGAGCTTATACACCTCAAACTATGGAACTTAGTGCTTTTCTACATAATTTATATGACATGTGCTTTGTATGGACCCATTAAATAAATGCAGCTCTGCTTTTAAAGGATTTGATGATTCTCTGTCTACCATACAAAACTGGACACACCATGGACAATGACTCATTTACAAAGCTAGCATGATGCAGTTCAAAAAACAAACTTATTAAATCTAAAACTCTGCATGTAAAAAACAAAATTAATTGCTTGCAACTTATTAATCTTCTCTGTACTCAGAGCAATGTGCTAAGTAGCTGGACCCTAGAAGGTGGGGGATGAAAAAGACTGATAGTGTACATCAACCAAAAACTGGGTGCCATGCAGTGATGTCACTTACATGATTTATAGGGGTTTCCCACTACATAGAGAGTGCACACTAATGCATTCTGGGAAGCTTTCAATAATATAGTGATGTAACCATTGAGGGGTGTACTGGAAAATATATCAAGGGTGTACAGTAATGCTTCCTTTGAACCTAAAGAGTATAGATCAATGCAACATGTGAACCTTACAAGAATATAGGGATGTAAACACTGAGCACTGTGGTACAGATTGTATAGACAAGGAGCACTATCACAGTTTCTGTAACCAAAAGGAATACAGATTTGAGCTGGTGTACTGAGCATAGTATTCTGTGTGCCCTATATTACAAGACTGTGCAGGATACACTGGAGATTACATTTTTATGCATGGGATACATAGCAGGCCAGCAGTTTGAATCCTTATGAACAGCACGCAGGGTGTACAGCAGGAGAAATCCTACAGTAGGACAATACTTGCATGCCAATATAACTTTAAAAATGTGAAGCAAATATGTCCTTTGACAAAGTCAATGAATTTTTTTTAACAGTAGATCATTACAGCTAGTATAGTATGTATGAATGTGTAATGCGTCTCAGATAATAACTGAAGTAAACCATGGTCATTACTCACTGCTACACATTATGTTAGTGCTATTTTTTGTCTTATTGGAACTTCATATTCTGTGACTGACATCACAAAATATGTATCCCTCCCATGGGATTTGGCCTTAGTAGGCCAAACTGACATCAGCAAAGCCTAGGCTTGTCAGAGCAGTTTGATATTACTGTATTTTAAACCCAATGACAGGTCTATACCAATGGCATGAAAGAGATCTATTTCTAATGCATATAAAGTGTGTGTTTTGCGTGGGTGTGTGTGTGTGTGTGTGCGTGTGTGTGTGTGTGTGTGTGTGTGTGTGTGTGTGTGTGTGTGTGTGTGTGTGTGTGTGTGTGTGTGTGTGTGTGTCTCTGAGTTTTGTGCATATTTATTGGAGTAGATCTTATATACAGGTTTACAGTGATATAACTATAAAACTGACAGGTTCCCAAGCCATATTTCCAGAGAAATTCAGTCAATTCTGTCCTGTTGGTGCAGCACAAAAACTGTGCTATAATGTAGTTTTAGTAAAGCAGCCATTTTATAGCTATATTTGAACTAGGTTAGGGCTTTTTATTTCTGCTGTGTATCTCACCTGCATATTAAATGCACTACCTGCTTCGTGCTGTCAAAAATATTTCTTTGCAGCCTTGCTACACCGTTGTCTCCAAACTGGATGCAATTCCATGAAGTCATGGCCCCTCACAGAGCTCATATAAGGTAAAAAGAAAAAAAAATGGTAGAACATTCCATTTTCAGAGAGCAAGTCGTGAATTATTCTTCCTTTCAGGAAACCTAGCACCTTGCAGGCAAATGTATATGACATGGAAAAACATCTCTGTCACTATTACACCTATAATGTAGTATCACAGGCATCATATTCGGTCTGTGTATCTTATGTGTGCCACGTCCTTGTTAAATAGAATGACTACGGAAATTTGCTACATAGGTATCATAGGCATTCTATATAGTGAGGACATGGTAAACATTATATACCACATCTGGCACACATGTAGATACAGTGGCTACACTAATATAGTTGTCTTGTCAATACCAACTCAGAGTATGATATACTGTGCAAGTTTTGCAGCATTGGGATGTGCCCCTATTACTATAACATATACTTGTTAGGGTTCAAGGTACTGCATTCAGTATATATATATATATATATATATATATATATATATATAGATATATATATATATATATATATATATATATATATATATATATATATATAAGGTACATACAGAGTAGCAGAGCAAAGCCAGATAAAGTGGTCTCAACATTGCAATTTCCATGTCAATAACAACCCAGAACATGCTGACCTAACCTATGCATTCTTTACCAAACTGTGACATCAGAAAAAAATATCTATTTATGTAACAGACATGTGATGAATGTAGATATCACAGACATTATATGTAAGTAAAGCATGACAGCCATTAGAGAATAGAGCAGACACAGGAAGATGTATAACCATTTTTCTGCAGCTGGTGTGTCATTAGCTAACCTGTGCAACTACTGGCAACTTTAATAAAGAAGAGAAGACTTTTAATATATCTTAAGGGATTAATAAACAAAATCAGACTGATGTCTAATTGATAATGAGAGCATGAAGTAACACAAAAGGTGAATAAGTGGTAAATCAAAGACAAAAGCAAAAAGCTACTTGCTGTAGACAGACTTCATCCTTTGATCGAAAAGTGGATAAATACATTTGTGTTACGCTTAATTGCTCACATTCATTACTTCCAGTCTCTGTACAGCAAGTGGCTTTTTGCTTTTATTTGATAATGAGAGCATTTGTGATTTATCTATGAATAAAAACTCACTACAAAGCAAGAAGAAAGCTTAAGAGGAGAAGACTACAGGGCATACATTTTGTAGCTCAACACCAACTAGTCATCATGGAAATATGAAAAGAAAATTAGTGCTTAGTTGGGACTCAAATCCAAGATCTCCAGCATTCGGTACTGGTATTGCTGGATTAAAAAGGACCACTCATGCCCACCTTAGCACTGTACACTAATCATAACTGTGCCCCTGCCCCAACCATAATCCTACATTTTACCATAGAACAAACATTTTCATAACACTACCTCTATTTAAATTATGCCTGAATGTTACAGAAGGGTATTGGTTTACAGACTTTTAACTAACCCTCTTTAGTCTGGGAAACATACACTACCTTCAGCTTGTAGGCACAATGTTTCCTGGACTTTATAAGCACAAATACCCTTGATAAGTTAGTGAAACTGCAACCAAAGGTTCAAAAACACTGGGCCTTAGTCTTATCAATATGGGACAGTGCTGCAGCTCTCTCCTTCACCTGCCACCCACTATGTCATATGCTCACTGGTGAGGTCAGATCACAAAGCTGTCTCATTTAAAATAAAAGTCACCTTGGAAAACCCAATAAACCTGCTACAGTTAGAAACTCTGCTAAAGTTAACTGCATCCAATAATTTGACAGTTTGTCAAAACTCAGTGCCCTGCCCAACCCAGAGTTCACAGCACCCTGTGCAGAATTAGTCACAGATACACTGTACAAACATGTAAATGGCAGCACAGAGGTTGCTGTACCTACCAGAAGTAAGCCCAAAACAAACCACACGAGAGGAATCCAAATCTCAACAAGGTATATAACAAAAGGAAAAAAAGTCATGGTCAATGTCAGAAAGAGTAGCTCTCATAATGACAATCACTAAAAAAACTAAGCAGGAAACTAAGTGGATAATTAAATCCAACAAGGCCAATTGCAAGGTCAAGATAGCTTCTCAGTTTGTAGGCAACCACAAGGTCTTCTACTGTCCAAAATCTCAAAGGTAACATGCGACAGTATACAGAACTGGAAGTAAATGGTACCACCTTTACTGAGCAGACTAACAAAGCAAATCTACTGGTTGACAAATCCATCTCAAACTTTACCCCCATTCTCTACCTGCCACCCCTTGAGAAATATCTACCGGCATAATCCCCCAGCTATCAGCAGAGAGCAAGTGAAAGGGGCACTCATCATGTCTAAAAACATAGCCTCAATGGGGTCCAACATTACCCCCAGTTACCTCCTAAATATCCTGTAACATGATCTATTAGGTTCATTTGAGTCACTTTTCGACTATAGCCTCAAAACAGGCTATGTACCCAGTGAATGGAGGATGGCAACAGTTATCCCCCCTCACAAGGGACCATCAGCTGCCCCAGATACTGCGGATCTTTTAGTCTGACTGGTCTGTTATGCAAAGTCATGGACTGAATTATCACGAAAATGATCAACCAAGACATTGCCAACCTACAGACCCTGGACCCATCCCAGTTTGGTTTTGTCAAAGGGAGGTCATGCCTACTTAACCTGGTAGACTTCTTTGAGAAGGTAACCAAGGCAAATGGATGAAAGGAAAATTGTGCATACCACCTACCTAGACCTGGCTAAGGCAATTGACACAGTACCCCACTCAGGTATTATGGACAAACTCACCAGACTAGGTATAGGTGGCTCACCAATAAGACTCAAGAAGTCAGGATTGGTGAGACCAACTGTATCAAGAGGCAGGTCACCAGTGAATTACCAAAAGGCTCCATGCTGAGCCCACTCCTGTTTGACATTTACTTCTCAGAGGTCAAGGCTAATGTCAAGTGTCTCTGGCTCACCATGTTCACAGACAACTGCAACTTGGGAGCTATCATAAATTCTCACCTTGATACTACATCCTGCAAGAGGGTCTAATACAGACAAATGCCAGATGCCAAGGCAGTGGATTAAAACTCAATATAAAGAAATGCATTATTATGCTTTTTGATAAAATATCTAGCCTGACTGACAGTAAACATTCACTAACTAACATACTCCCATATATCTTTTTAGCAACATACCTCTCCTAACAATTAAGACACGCATATTGCAAGGAGACACAATTGGCTAGGCTTAGAAAGACCCTGGTGGTCATTTGCCTAGTACATACATATGAACCTAAGAACCTATTATTGCAAAGGAAAATTGTTTTCTATTTGTGATTTTTTTTGTAGGTTTCATTGTTTTGGGTATTTGGTAATGCAAATGATAAAAATATTTTTGTCAATCTTATGTGTTGGACATTTTGAACACTTTTACTATAACTATATTTAAATATATATATATATCCAAGAACAAAGCCCAACTGGATGTAGCGTGGTAACTCTTCAAAAAATCAGTAAAAAGCGTTTATAAAAACAAGCAGCGTTTAATAACAAAAACGTAACAAATAACGTTAGCGCTATCGAGGTTTCCCTCTTCTTCAGACGTTGTACATTCAAAAGCACCTAACCTCAATTTATGTCCCTTTTCAAAATACATCATTTCCTTAGACCTACAGCTGAAACATACATCATTTCCTGTCATCTTGAATAAACCTGTCTGCTAAAAAAAAAAAAAAAAAAAAAAAAAACAATGTTACATAACATAAATATGTTCTATTCATACATATTGCATATATAAAAACTGTACAACCTTACACTAATAAATACATAGTATAATATACAAAACATGACAAAAATAAAAATAAAATGATGACAATAGCATAATTACTAATAAATATAAGATCAGACCTGTTGAACATCTGTTTCCACTGACCAAATGATATTTACTAAACAGATGTCAATGTTGCAGCCATTTCATCAGTTATGATACACTCACAAAGATATATGGGTATAAGTCAAAGGGTTAAGTATTCATTGGGTTGAAAACTTTTTGAGGGTTTAAAAAAACAGAAATTGTACTAATGAGTGAATACTCATTTGTCTGAATCACATATGGTTGCATTTAGTTTTGTATAGTTTTATATAGTGTAGTTAATTAAAAGTGTGCAGGAAAATTAATGTTCAAATGAAAAAGTAGTGGTTGTGATGTGTGCAGGACTGTGTTATAGCAGTTGTGTATGAGCAAGTGTTCACAGGTTAGTGTTATGATAAGGCTTAGGTAAGTGGATAGATTCAGTGTTGTACATGTTTTATGTTTTGCATGTTCTGTGTCCTTTTGTCTTCTGTAGTGCTACTGTTAGGGAACGTGTTTTTAGTGATGTAATGTGTAGGTTTAGGTTTAGGGAAAGGATTGCAGTTAGTGTTTGCACACATGAATCTGGTGGTGAAGTTCATGGTTTTGTTTCCACATTTCCTTGTGCCCCCCCCCCCCCCCCAATTTGTCTCTGCAGTACTGTCACCTACAGTATCACTTGTGGTCAAATCATGGATATATTAGTCATATTGTCATATTGTGATTTGTATACCTCATGAACACAATGGCCTTGTGCATATGGGAATGTGTTTGATGGTAGCAACACATTGCGTATATCATTGACACACTTATAAACATGTCTTCACAGGAACATGATGTTGACCATTTGTAGACATACATTGCCACTGTTTATGCATTCTCTTTTTGTATTGTTTCCCATTCTGATTTGTTGACACATCATGTCATTGTCCACACCCAAATGTTCCATTATGCTTTCTTGCTTCCTACCATATATTTCATGTCCTCCACTGTTTGTTGGGTTTGTTCAGTGCATTTCTACTTTTCATTTGCCCTTGTTGTGTGATCTACCTCACAATTAACTATGATTATCCTATGCACCCCTGCTCAATATGTATAGTGGATACTGACTCCACCAAAAAATATTAAACCCTTTCATATCATAATAAGTGCTGTCCGGACATTACTCCCTGATAGTCCCCTTGTGTTTACCTCTGCTTACTACCACACCTTCTTTGCACTTTCCTATACCTTTATTCTTGTGTAGGCTATGCAGTGCATTGTTTAATTTACCCCCCCCCCCACTTGTCCCAGGCAGATCACTGAATTTTTTTATGTAATGGTGTCGAGCGGCGGTCTCCTTGTCCAATGTTGCCACTGATCATTTGAACATTCTGTTCGCATCACAGCCATTCTTCTTTGTGGATGACCTTCTTGACTGATCATTGTTCAGGTATGTTGTGGTTAGCTGTTCACATTTAGTTATTTTCACATTTCTGCTATGTGCTGTGGCATTAGGATGCTGAAGATCAATTTTTTCAGGCACTGTAACTTCCACTACTTACAATCCGGTTAACTTATAGAAACTTCAATTTACCAATGTTTGGTTGATATTATGTATCCCTAGGTTTTCACAACTATGTGTCATGTGTCATTTTGCAGACATTTTGGAATCCTCTTCATCTGTTCCATCTCTGTTTTTAAGACACTGTGATTTCATTTTGTGCAAATGTTCATGATCTAAGAGAATGACATAGTGATACAGAAACATAACAACATTAGACTGTGACTAAAAGGTTAACATCAGGATAACATCTTGTTGAAAATCTTTTAACAAATCTTAAGTAATTTCTGAAAGATTGATCTCATCGTGAAATTCTTCATTTTCTGAATGTGTTTTTTTACTGAAAAGTACAAGAAGAAGCAAAACATTTTCTTATGGGTTGTTTATTTCTAAAGTGTAGGATGAGATTGCATATATGTCACTTTTATATATCCTGTGTTTTAACTGAAAGCATATGCTGTTGTTCAAACATCTGACATGAGAGGTTTAATGGTTTATGTCAAGTGAATTCACAACTTTTGTTTATTTCTTCATGTAGGTCTCTGACTTATTTAGCCTTTCAGATTTATATAGCTGTATCTGCCTATGTAACCATTCACTCTCTCTTACTGCTTTAATGGTTTATGTTTCCTTCTTTCAAAGCCTGACTTACATGTTTGTATTATAAAGATTATTAACTTCAAAAATCTAATGTAGTGCTTAGTATTTGTCCAAGTATAATATCCAGACGTTGCTTTTGCACCTGTTCATTTAATCATATCTAGTAGACTAACAGCCTTAGAATTCTAGACAGCAGTGGACTAATTTTGGAGAAGGGCAGTACATTTGCTTGAAGAACTTCTTAAAGACAGCCGCATGAAAAGAGGACGTAGAGCTGAAAGGCA